>NC_072856.1:24539090-24842121 GCF_028858705.1 Grus americana
ACTTATTGTCAACTTTAAAAATCTGGAGGGTTATTTAAGTCATTAAATTCTGTAAAAAAGTTTAATCGATTTCTAAATAATAAATCAACTCTGGGTGCTCTTAATAATCTTGGTGTAACACATTTCAATCCAGAAGCACTACAGAGTATTTATCTTTAATGAATAATAAATGAGACATTGGTATTGACTGAACAAATGATTAAATATTCCATCAGTAGCAGAACATGGAAATATTTTTTAATTATTAATAAGCTACGGATTTTGCTTGTCAAGTGCAGTCATCTTTTTACATGAATGACTTCTTTTCTTAGCTGTCATCACAGGGCAGATGAATACAAAAGACAATCAGGCTAATATGAGACACAGTACATAGAAGTTCTAGCATCTGTCTCTGAGAAAGAGGAGCTGTTTCACAAGATACTAGGGGTCTTACAGCTTCCCTCTTCCAGTGGGTCTTCAGTTCTGAAATTCTGCTCTAATACATACTCATATTTGTTAGAAAAAGAGACACTGGGAGCCATGAAAACTGATGGTCAGCTGGGCAGCCCAAGAGAAAGTCTGTGCCACAAAGTTTCTTCTCAAACTTTTGCACTGGCTGCAGTTCTTCTTTTTCCCTAGAGAGTTTTTCACAGCAAGATTTCATGACAAGTTCTGAAATTGCCTGCTGCAGGGCCACCATTAAAAATGCCCTTGAACAAGGGTTTTTCCTGTAGTGGCTACCGTGAGCCCCATAAAGTCATCTGTAAGCTACTTGAGTAGAACAATGCGGTCTTTTGCTATATCTACACCAATGGACCTTTTGCACTAGCCTATCCTTCTGGTCTTCCAAAGACATACTGTGGCACCACCAAGTCCAAAATCCACACCAGCACTAGTACAGTCCTTCCTCTTCTCCCCAAGACAACGTTTTTGCATTTAGGCAAGAAAAAAGCAATTGCGGGCTCTAGCAAGGACCAACATAACATCCCTGTTAGCAAGCTTAGGAAGTGTGGGTTGGATGAGTGGACAGTGAGGTGGTTTGAGAACTGGGTGAAGGGCAGAGTCCAGAGGGTTGTGAGAAGTGGCACAGAGTCTAGTTGGAGGCCTGTAGCTAGTGGTGTTCCCCAAGGATCAGTGCTTGGTCCGGTCTTACTCAACATCAATGACCTGGACGAGGGGACAGAGTGTACCCTCAGCAAGTTTGCTGACGATACAAAACTGGGAGGAGTGGCCAACACACCAGAAGGCTGTGCTGCCGTTCAGCAAGACCTGGACAGACTAGGGAGTTGGGTGGAGAGGAACCTAATGAAATTCGAGAAAGGCAAGTGTAGGGTCCTGCACCTAGGGAAGAACAACCCGAGATGCCAGTACAGGTTAGGGCTTGACCTGCTGGGAAGCAGCTCTGCAGAGAAGGACCTAGGAGTCCTGGTGGACAACAAGTTATCCATGAGCCAGCAGTGTGCCCTTGTGGCCAAGAAGGCCAATGGTATCTATCCTGGGGCGCATTAAGAAGAGTGTGGCCAGCAGGTTGAGGGAGGTTATCCTCCCCCTCTACTCTGCCCTGGTGAGGCCACATCCGGAATTCTGTGTCCAGTTCTGGGCTCCCTGGTTCCAGACAGACAGGGAACTACTGGAGAGAGTCTAGCGGAGGTCTACAAGGATGATTAGGGGACTTGAACATCTCTCTTATGACGAAAGGCTGAGAGCTGGGTCTGTTCAGCCTGGAGAAGAGAAGACTGAGAGGGGATCTGATCAACACTTATAAATATCTAAAGGGTGGATGTCTAGAGGAAGAGGCTAGACTCTTCTCAGTGGTGCCCAGCAACAGGACAAGGGGCAATGGACACAAACTGGAACACAGGAAGTTCCATCTGAATATGAGAAAAAACTTGTTTGCTTTCAGGGTGACAGAGCACTGGAACAGGTTGTCCAGAGAGGTTGTGGAGTCTTCTTCTCTGGAGTCATTCAAAACCCACCTGGACACAATGCTGTGCAACCTGCTCTAGGTGATCCTGCTTTAGGAGGGAGGTTGGACTAGATGATCTCCAGAGGTCCCTTCCCACCCCTACCACTCTGTGAATCTGTGAACAGCTCCAGCTGTGGATGACCAAAGGCCACATGCACAGCTGTCCCTCAGTGCAGGTGGAAAGATTTTGCCTGTGACAATAGGGTCTATTCATAACTTACTGTCACTTTCACTCAGTTATAGCAAGTAATGAATACTTTATATTTGTTCCTTTATATCATGCTACAGAGTGTCAGAATCTGAGAACTGTGTAAAACTCACCATTTGAATTGAGATTATTCTGACATTCTCAGTCTATACCAACCTTTCATGTTCTGCTGTAACTGGTAAGAGTGCTGTAACTAGTAACTGAACAGTGTACTGGAGAGTAGTCTTAAAGTATATTTATGGTCAGAAAACAAGCCTCTACAAAGCAGTTACTCCTTATCTATGTACAAACTTGCTAAAGTTCCTTTGAATTGTCTTCCGACTTTGTGACTGAACGAATTTCCTCCCATTAGATTTGAAGGGCACAACCACTAAGCTAGAATTAACTGAATCTTATTTTACCTCGTGAATTATTGAATTTTCTATCCAAGTCTCAAACACAATATCTTTATTAGAACTGGTGAAACCGTTTTCTTTTTCTTCCAGAAAATAGGTTTTCATTAAAAAAGAAAAACTTTAACATGAATATGTCAATTTGACTGGCATTTTCTTAAGGAAAATTGGAAAAGGCTTCTTCATAAGGGAAATTGTTTTATTCTAATCTTTTCGGAACAGGATATTTCTCTTTTTTTAACATTGAAGTGACCTTTCATTTTAAAGTTTATATTAATAGAAGAAAAAAGAAAATAAACTTTATCATGACAAATTTCTTTCAAATTGAAATTTTTATTCCTGTAAAGCACCATTCCTTACAATTAGTAACTGGACACAGATTACCAAGAGAGAAAATAACAGTATCACATATTTTCAGCACTGTATTCTAGGTATAACTGTAGTCTGATAGGTCTCACCCACCATTCCTTGAAGACCAAAACCCTGAGAGCACTACAGAACATGCAAAGAAAGCAGGCAACACTGTCACAGGGATCACACATCAGAAAACTTGATTCCATTCCCAGGTCTGTCATCGTCTCTGAGCCTGACTACAGAGAGGACAGATGACTTCCTTGTGCCTACAGTTCCACAAATCCAACATAGAATTACTGATATTACTCTACTTTTAAGAAATATTTTTACTTTATATGTAGGCCAGGCTTAAATTCTACTCAGTCTACTGTAAATTTTACCAAATGAGATGCATTAAACTTATTATTATTTTACCAAGTAAGATTTAGTGAAGTGTCCACAATTAAGCACTATACCAAGAGGCTTGATACTTATTTCTGAGGATTTGTGCTGAAATAACTATGAGCTATGGGCCTGATGACATTTCAGAATTCACTTGTAATTATACAGAATAGAGGTAAAAGGAAGAAGATCATCACATCTCAGAAATCCTAGTAATTGTTCAGGATTTTTGTGTAGCAGAGGCTACAGAGACTGGGAAAAGCTACACAGAAAAATGTATTGAAAATGAACCTTCCCATCCATTTTCATTCTTGCAGTTTTCATAAACCTCAGTCCATTGAACTTGTGCCAGAAAAATGGATTCATGAAACTTGAGTCTCAGCTCATTTTTAAGGATTTATTTTTCTATATTTGTGTAAATGTAGAACTGACAAGGCTGAAGAACTGAACTGAAACTCTTCTTTGATATGTAAATCACAGAAGTGGTGGGCCAGTGAGCTTCCAGGCTGATTCTTCCCACAGTTCCAGATCAAATGGGACCAGTTCAAAACTCAGGAAGAGTTATTCCTTTATATACATGAAGGCCACATGAGCTACCTTCTCCTTACTTGTCTCTCTTTACCTCCCCAACTCTACAGAGTACCCTAAAGATGTTGGGGTGGACTTGATGGAGCAAAGTGTCATCCTGACGACACCCTCTAAATCATTCAGCAAATCTGGTTGTTTTCCTTGGCAAAGTGAAATTCCACCAGCCCTTTTACAGAGTTTGGTGCTAGGAAGGAACTCAGTGAAACAAAATGGAACTTCCATTTTGTGCTCAGGGCAAACAAAGCAAAGAGGAGCTTAACATCTCTTGCACAGCTGTATTGGATCTGCATGTCTAATAAATATTAAAAACTTTCCTGTTGTGTCTACTGAAATTACATACAAGCCTGAACAAACAGGAAGAATAATTTTGTTGTAGATGATGTTTTTGTGGCCAGTCTTGTGCTTGCTCTATCACAATCTTTCAGCAGCTATAACATAGCAGAGATAGTATGGAAAGACTGGGAGAAAAAAAAATTGAATGCATTAATCAGGCAAAAGTGGGTTAAATTATTAAATATGTCAGAATGTTTCCTTTGATAAGTTTTTCTGAAGATGGGAATTAAGAAACAAAGTACTAGAAAGATAATCATATTTTGGCAACATTGATTTCTCATATCTAGAACATTTCCAATACACTGATTATATCAGTCAACAACTCTGCAAAAGACAGCAGATTACGTATATGGATATACCAAATACTTAAAAGGCTAGAAAAGACACTACTTTCATAAAGTTTTTTTCCCCAGATTTTATCTTTGTGCATTAAGTGTTTCTAAATTTGGAAAATATAGCCTGAGAAATATATTTCCAAGGCCCAACTAAACATTTGTATCAGTTCAGTTCTCTGCTAATAGCATTCATGTTCTTTTGGTTTGGTTAGGCTTTTGAGAAACTAGGTGATTTTATTGTTATTTTACTCGTGATTTGCAGTTTCAGTATTAAAAAATTAATTAGTACAATTTCGAGTTTGCTAACAAACACAATAGTTTAAGTGAAGACTTATTGCCTCTACACAAAGTGTTTGTTTCAGAAATTACATTTTATTGCATGATGACATTCTGGATTAGTTCTATTTCTCAAATAAAATGTTGGAAGGTGTTCAGCCAGGTGACCCTGAAGTCAAAGTGAAAATTTCTACAGTGGTCTCCTATATTTTAATTATTTTAGAGCTGCTTTGTTTAAAATAATAAAAAAGATAAGCTGTCAAACTTTTCTGCTCTTGAGAAAAGAAAAAAACACAGACTTGGAGTACAAGAAAGGCAATTTCTAGGAAATTACGTAAATTGTAATGGGGTCATAAAGAAAGGATTGTGAAGAGACAAATATAAAGCTGATGAAAGGAGAAATTTTTTAAACACGATGCATAATTAACCTGTGGAACTTGCTGCCACAGGATATAATTGAGGTTAAGCGCTTAAATGGAATTAATAAAGAATTATATATTTACATGGATAATGAGAACTTAGACATGATAGAAATTTACAAGTATATAAACCTTCGTACTTAAGGGCAGAAGTTAAATGCTAACAGGTAGCAGCCTGAATGCCTCTAACAAGATTCTATTACAATTAAATATATTCTGATTAAAACCTAGGTTTTTATCTTATTCATTCTACTGGTACAGTACACTGATTTTCCTTTGCATTTGTCTGCACTTTTGCTCCCTCTTCCAGGGAGTGGTAAACGTTTAGTTGTCCTAGTTTCTCCTAATATCCCCCTTGGTATGGAGAGAAAGAGAGAGCTCATTTTAATATATTCCTTCAAATCTAATTCACAGCACTTTTGGAATCCCTGCTGTATCATTATACTGATATCTAAATCTAATGCACGCTTGAGAAAGGAGTTGTCAGGAGCTGATAACAGCAGTGGGCAAGATGGAGCAGTAATGTGGCCAGACAAGACAGAAGAACTGCGAAGTGACAAAGATGGCATGGGAATGCAGTATCAAGAGGACAAAGGGAGCTAAGAGAGTGAGGAAAAAATTAACAGATACTGGGGGGAAAAAAGGAAACCTATGTGAAGCTCTGGGGTCATGGAAATCTCAAAGGCTACCTTAGACTGAATGAAAGAAGATAGTAATAACTGCAGAGAAAAATATGAATGGGGACAATATGAAAAATTTGAAAGCTGTTATTCCCACAAAAAATATTATTTTCATGAGAGCATTAGCACAGCTGCACAGACCAGATACTACCCTTGTTTTCTCAAGTGATATAGCTTGCAAGATGCATTCATTAACAGACTTTTGGCTGTTTTGCTAAAATAAAGTAGTGAATAAATACATTTATTTGCCCTGAAAAGAATTCAAAACCTACATGACATACAAATAAGAGGTGCTTTATCAAGTCAGACCTTGATGGATCTGGAGAAGTAGTAGACATTTCCTCTGTGTCCACGTGTGTTGGGTTTGCGTGGCAAGGTTTTGGTAGCGGTGGGGGGGCTACAGGGGTGGCTTCTGTGAGAAGCTGCTAGAAGCTCCCCCTGTATCTGATAGAGCCAATGCCAGCCGGCTCCAAGACGGGCCCGCTGCTGGCCAAGGCCAAGCCAATCAGCGCCTCTGTGATAACATGTTTAAGAAGGGAAAAAAAAACAGTTAGAGAGAGAGCTTTTGGAGCTGGAGAGAGGAGTGAGAAGATGTGAGAAACTCTGCAGACACCAACGTCAGTGAGGAAGGAGGGGGAGGAGGAGCTCCAGGCGCCGGAGCAGAGATCCCCTTGCAGCCCCTGGTGAAGACCATGGTGAAGCAGGCTGTCCCCCTGCAGCCCGTGGAGGAAGGATGAGGGGGTGTAGAGATTCCACCTGCAGCCTGTGGAGGACCCCACGCCGGAGCAGGTAGAGGCACCTGAAGGAGGCTGCGGCCCGTGGGAAGCCCACACTGGAGCAAGTTCCTGGCCGGACCGGTGGACCCGTGAAGAGGGGAGCCCACGCCAGAGCAGGTTTGCTGGCAGGACTTGTGACCCCGTGGGGGACCCCACGCTGGAGAAGTCTGCTCCTGAAGGTCTGCACCCCGTGAGAGGGACTCCATGCTGGAGCAGGGGAACGATGAGAGGAGTCCTCCCCCTGAGGACAAAGAAGTGGCAGAAACACCGTGTGATGAACTGACCGTAACCCCCATTCCCCATCCCCCTGTGCCGCTGAGGGGGGGGGAAGGTTGAAGCCGGGATTGAAGTTGAGCCCGGGAAGATGGGAGGGGTGGGGGGAGGTGTTTTAAGAGTTGATTTTATTTCTCATTCCTCTACTCTGTTTTGCCTAGTAATAAATTAGATGAATTTCCTCTCTAAGTTCAGTCTGGTTTGCCCATGACGATAATTAGTGAGTGATCTCTCCCTGTCCTTATCTCGACCCACAAGTTTTCGTTATACCTTTTCTCCCCTGTCTAGTGAATGAGGGGAGTGATAGAGTGGCTCTGGTGGGCGCCTGGCCTCCAGCCAGGGTCAACCCACCACACCAGGTCCTAGAATATGTCTGTGCTCTGTGAATGAAACAGAATTGTACATCATGTAGTGATGGTCCTTGGAAGCCTTGCAGATGAAATTTTAGGTTAGTCATCTCCAGCGACATGGCAAATATCAGGAACTACATTGTTAAAGTCCACATTGCTATGTTAAAGTTCTCATTGCTATTGACCACCACATATGGTCGTCTTAGAAATCTTACCTACTTTGTAAAGAATTTTGTAAAGAAACTCAAATCTGTTTTATTTTTGTGTAACTCACAAATTTTAAGACAGTTTAATGAGAGGAGGATGAAGATGTCACTCATGAGTTTTTGACAGGAAAAATTGCATGACTATGAAGCAATGGAGTTGGGATGAAAGGAGGAGCCCATAAACTTCACTGGAGAAACAGGGACTGCAACCTTGGCAAATGCAACACAATTCAGTCATGCCTGTTGGGCATGGGTGTCCTCAGGGGGAGTTACCGGGTGCCTGAAACATCTGTCTCCAAGACAGCTTCCTTACACAGAGAAAACACATCCTGTGGAGGTTTAGAAACTGAGAGTATTGAAAAAATGTCTGCAGTGCAGAATGTTAGTATTTAAAGATGTTATCTACATTTATCACATTTGTCACTTGCCATTAATTTAAATTCCCTTTATGCATCTGTTCAGGAAATAATTAGGATTTTATGCTGCAGTAAATATGCTTGTTCATCCATTAGTGCAAAGCAGAAGATTAATTGCTTTACAATGGGAATGGGGACTACTGTATTTGGAGCTACAGCGATAACGGTGACAGCTGCGCTGCCCACAATACTTTGCTCCGGTAAGCTTCAAAACCAAGTATGGATGAGAAAATAATTAAACCCCTGACAAGGCAGGGTTATCCCTGTTCTTGTATGTGTAACCAGACAGACAACAACTAGAACAACAAAAGACCAAGCTAAAACTAAAAAAATATATATTGTTCAAAAAGTTCTATTAATCATTTAATCAGCTATTCTTATACACATAGCTTTATATACACAGATTCATACTCTGTATAAATCATTACATTTTATATAAAACTAACCTGAGCTCACTTTAAATACCTGTGGTAAAATTCCAAAATGTACTAAGACATTGTAAGGCTATATTAATTTGGCAATAAAGCTCCAGAAAGCTGAAAAAATCTTAACTGCCACTAACTGTAAATGACATTGCAAAATTTGAGCCAAGACCAAAGGTAATGAGTCGGGGAAAAGAGAGGTAGGCAGCAAAAAAACACTGTAAAACTTGCCCCACATAGCTGTGTCTGTCTCAACGCAAAGAAACAGTGGGGTGATGGGCCTCCATACCACTCTACAGTCCTAAGGTGTCTATGAATGACCAAAACTGCCCTCGTTCTTACAGAAACTGAAGAAACATGAGATTATTTCTTTTCCTCAAATTAAACATCAATAACTTATGCAAAAGTGTCCCTTAAATGAGGGCCCTTGTGATGGCATTTGTTTGTGTGGATTGACTAAACCCACTGATAAATGCAGGGAAAACATTTAATCCAAGCATACCAATTATTTGTGATTAGGCAGGGGGGCTGTGCAATTAAAAACCCAGCCTGTATCTGGATGATTCATATCATTCTAGTGCATTATATCAAATAAGCTATTGATGAGGTGAGTTTTAGTTTATCAAAAACTAGGATTTTTAGGGACATTTTGTGATATTTGTAAAGAGTTAAAATCAAATATAAATTGGTAAGATTCTCACAGGCTTGGCAACTAGAAATCAGCTTTTATACTCAAAGTACATTTAGTCTTTGGTGGCTGCTCAGTAATTACGGCCCCACTGCCCTGACTAAAGATAAAGCATTTTTACTACCACCATATTTGCTTGAATAATTTTCTGCAGCCAGTGCAAAATCTTATTTAAATTTGTTGGTTGACTCACTTTGTGGCATGTATCTGAAACCAAAAGCAAAGAAGGTACTGCTCAAATTCAAAACTAGCCATATACCTTACTTTTAAAGTGGATGAATGCTGAAGAGATGGGTGCAATTGTCAATGAGAGGTTCAAGTTATTTCATGTCTAACATTTCTATGGGTTTTTTTTAAATGCCTGACACATTTATCTATGTTACAGAGTTAATGCAATTATCAGAGACTAAAAAAAATAAATCATGAAATACGTAAAAAGTGCTCTGACTTGACCTAGTCCATTTGACTTTGGTGTGGTAAACCAAATCTAAAAAAGACGACTCAGAAATGTGCGCTTGCAGCCCAGAAAGCCAACCGTGTCCTGGGCTGCATCACAAGAGGTGTGACCAGCAGGTCGAGGGAGGTGATTCTGCCCCTCTACTCCGCTCTGGTGAGACCCCACCTGGAGTACTGCGTCCAGCTCTGGGGGCCCCAGTACAGGAGAGACATGGAGCTGTTGGAGAGAGTCCAGAGGAGGGCCACAAAGCTGCTCAGAGGGCTGGAGCACCTCTCCTATGAGGACAGGCTGAGAGAGTTGGGGTTGTTCAGCCTGGAGAAAAGGCGGCTCTGGGGAGATCTAATTGCGGCCTTCCAGTACCTGAAGGGGGCCTACAGGAAAGATGGTGAGGGACTGTTTGCAAGGCCATGTAGTAGTGATAGGATGAAGGACAATGGCCTTAAGCTGAAGGAGGGTAGATTTAGATTAGATATTAGGAACAAAAATCTTTACTGTGAGGGTGGTGAGGCCCTGGAACAGGTTGCCCAGAGAGGTTGTGGAGGCCCCATCCCTGGAAGTGTTTAAGGCCAGGTTGGATGGGGCTTTGGGCAACGTGGTCTAGTGGAGGGTGTCCCTGCCCATGGCAGGGGGGTTGGAACTGGATGATCTTTGAGGTGCCTTCCAATCCAAACCTTTCTATGATTCTATGAAGAATTTACTTGAAGTGAGTAAAAGACACCAGATATAGGTTTGTATGAAGTATTTGCACAGCAGAATGTGAATAATGTGATCTTACCAAACATTTTTCATGCCTACAATAGAGCAAAACAGTTTACAAAAGAAGTCACTGAAGAATAACTAATTGGCTATTAGGGCAAATAGGTTAGAAATAGATCTTGACTTTCATGATTAGGATTAGTATTACAGATACCCATTGAACTGCTGGGTAACAAAATCTGCCCCAAAAGAGCATCCAACCATTCCAATTGTATACTGTTATTTTTCATTTCTGTGCTGTAGTCACTCATTCATTCTGTAAACTAGGTTTTGCAATAGCTCAACTTCAATAACTGTTATCAGAAAAATGGATTTTCCTTTCCAGGGTGTGTTGAAGTGTTTATATCACTTTGGTCAATCTCTGTGTTATTATTCAGGATGCTAATATTGGCTGATACTTCTCTATTTGGTTATCTTTATAAGTCATCTCTCTCCCCTTCTCCTGAGGAACGAAATTAGGAATGCCTTTTTCTCCCCGTATAACTATTTATGAGCATCACAAATAGATTTCTGCAGGGTTTAAGCAGAAGCAATCATACATTTGCAGCCATACACAGCCCTCCCCACCCCAAAACTTGTGTTATACTGTTGTTAAAGTAGCCATACAAAAAGGAGGCGGAGGAAATAGTCGATATCCACTTATAATACAGTGTCCTTTTGTATTGTACATAGAGTTATTGAATAGATCAAAACTCTACCAATGGGTTAGTAGAGGATGGCAACTGCTTTGCTGTTGAAGTTAAGTACTCAGCAGTTTCCCCCCCATCTTGCCAGGTGGAAGCTGTGAACTAATAAGGAACATCCACAAATTGTGGATCTAGTGACTGGGAACACTGCACTTAATCCCTGTGCATTAGGTTTGGCTGTTGTCGTGGTTTTACCCCAGCCGGCAGCTGAGCACCACGCAGCCGCTCGCTCACTCCCCGCCATCGGGATGGGGGAGAGAATTGGAAAAGTTAAAGTGAGAAAACTCGTGGGTTGAGATAAAGTCAGTTTAATGGGTAAAGCAAAAGCTGCACACACAAGCAAAGCAAAGCAAGGCATTCCTTCACCACTTCCCATGGGCAGGCAGGTGTTCAGCCATCTCCAGGAAAGCAGGGCTCCATCACGTGTAACGGTTACTTGGGAAGACAAATGCCATCACTCTGAACACTGCCACCCCCCCCCTCTCCCTCTTCCCCCAAGCTCCTTATAAACTGAGCATGACATCATATGGTATGGAATATCCCTTTGGTCAGTTTGGGTCACCTGTCCTGTCTGTGTCTCCTCCCAACTTCTTGTGCACCCCCAGCCATCCTGCTGGCAGGGCAGTGCAAGAAGCAGAAAACGCCTTGGCTCTGTGTAAGCACTGCTCAACAATAGGTCCATAGAACAAAAACATCTCTATATTATCAACACTGCTTCCAGCACAAATCCAAAACATAGCCCCATACTAGCTACTATGAAGAAAATTAACCCTCTCAGCTGAAACCAGGACAGCTGTAAACAACTATTTCTGGGACAAATCCAGAACTGTTATTTGTAATGAAGAAATGGGTATCGTGACAAGCCCCAGAGTTGTGACCATATGGAGACAGGCAGAAGCAGCAGCAGAAGGGAATGTTCCTTTTTCACTACATTATTCTGACACTTTTTCTCAATATGAAGATTCACTGTAACATGGACAAATGAGATTTGCATGATTAGTTTTCTTTATGATACTTAGGGCTTAAAATTACAAACCTTTTATTGATTTGTAAGGTCAATAAAACATGATTTTATCATCTGAATCAGACTTACTGTCTAACAGACCACTGAATTCCATCCAGTCACTCCTGATTGCAGCCCAATAAATTGTCACTTCACTGAAGAGGTGAAGAATTGACAATTTTCCTAAGTAATGTTTTGCAATGCTTAATTACCCTTAGAGCTAAAGTTGCAGGCCATATCTCCAATTTTAATTTTTAAGATTATAGACAATTTCTTGGTGCATATACCTGTACTATACTGTAGACCTTCTTCAATATCTAGTATTTTCCTGTCAGCGAAGATGCTTTACAATTATTGATCACCTTTAAATTTTTTGCTTAATAAGATAAACAAATGAGCTCTTTTAGCCTGTCTATATTCCTTCCATTCCTCTAGTTCTATATTTTCTTCACTCTTTCCAACTGCCTCTCTCTTAAAAAAGGCATGCTTAATATTACTTTAATGAGTGATAAACTCAATAGTGAAATAATTTATTTTTTTCTAGTAATTATTCTTTCTTACATATTCAAAGTTTATTTTTTTCCTTTTGTGCAATAACCTTGCAGTAAGAAACTTCCAAGAGTTCAAACAAGTTTAAATTGCTGATTTTGGGCACTATTAATATGAACAGTTTTAGGTATTAAACATATTGTCACAACCTCCATCACATACTAAAATTCTTTGAGTGTGCTGAAAAGAACCAAAAATAATTTGAGAGAGAAAGAGAGAGAATATTGTCTAAAATGCCATAATACCACTTCTAAGTAGTGCTTTTTATGAGTAACCAGCAGGATATCTGGCACTGCTCAAAGCATCTTTCCTGGTTTCGGCAGGGATAGAGTTAATTTTCTTCCTAGCAGCTGGTATAGTGCTGTGGTTTGGATTTAGGATGAGAATAATGTTGATAACACACTGATGTTTTAAGTTGTTGCCAGGCAGTCAAGGACTTTTCAGTTTCTCATACTGCCCTGCCAACAAGAAGGCAGGGGGCACTCAAGAAACTGGGAGAGGACACAGCCAGGACAGCTGACCCCAACTGGCCAATGGGATATTCCATACCATGTGATACCATGCTCCGTATATAGCTGAGGCATGGGCTGGGAGGGTGGTCAGCTCGGGGTCTTGCTGAGCATTGACTTTGGGTGGTGAGAAATTGTGCTGTTCATCACTTTATTATTACTATTACTATTATTATTACTATTATTACTATTATTACTATTTTCATTTTCTGTCCTATTAAACTGTCTTTATCCCAACCCACGAGTTTTACTAATTTTTTTTCATTTTTAATTCTCTCCCTCATCCCACTGGGAGGGGGGCAGTGAGCAAACAGCTGTGTTTCAGCTGCCAGCTGGGTTAAACCATGACAGCATCTTTGAAGGTTTCTAATGGGGAAGCTGCAAAAAATGAGATAAATGTAATTCAGAACTTTTTTTTTTTTTTTCTGGAAAATACCCTTGTTTCACAAATCAACATGTGATCCTGATAGGAATATTGTCTCCAAAATTGCTTTCTGAAAAGCTGACTGTTAAAGCAGACAAGAGCATCTGACTTCTTTTTTCGGATTCCATTATCACCACAGGGAGCTTTAGCCACTAATGGAAATAAAGGCTGGTATATGCAGCCACAGCCTATGGTTCCCACAGGCAACAGCTGTAGACAAGAGTTGTTCCACAAAATAATATATATATACACTGCTGGAAAGGAGGTTGTGGTTTTTATTTTAATGTTTCATCCTTTTTTTGTTGTTGAACAAAGTCATTAATAAATATATCTCAGACTAAGCTTCTGTGACCTCACTGTACTATGGAAGCCTTATGAATAACCTCGTAACCTTTAAATGGTTGACGGATATGCACATAAATAAGACAGAGGCCACCTGACCTTCATTTTATTTTTGTATGTTTTCTTCATCCCTTCCTTTTCCTTCATTTTCTGCTCCCTAGTTACTGTCCAGAGTTCTGCCCATGTTCATGATGTGGGGTAACTTATCAATATGTGTGGGAATTTCACCTGCTAAGCCAACTCCTCTTTTTGGACTACATGGAAAGCTTAACTGAACAGTGGAACAATGCCTCCAGTCACTCTTCTAGCAAACTCTCTTGAATGAGGCATTCCTAGTATGCAATATAGTCTGAACTGACCAGAGGAAATTGTAATTTATCACTTGACTGATAGAACAAAAATGCAGCATCTAGTCTACGAGTCTTTTCTTGTCACCATCTTCTATCCCATGACTTCCATATGTACACTTCAGCATCTGGTCTAACGGGATTACTTTTGCGTTGTTGAATTCAAGATCAGACTTCAGTGAACACCCTCTACATAGGGAAATATCTATTGCTGTTATGTAAAACCTTACTGATCATGAAAGAACTTCAGAATCTACACAGCTCATATGCTTTAAATTATGCTCAGGTATGGAGTTTTGGTTAACAAGGTTCCAAAGAGTTGCCATTTACCTCAGATCTTGAAGACCATAATTGCAGACCCTATGTTATTATTTTTACTACTTATAAGCTTTTATTTACTGCCTTATACTACAGCAGAAAGATCTACCATTAAATACCATAGAAACAGTTTTGAAAAAGAATTCTTTGGAGGTAGATGCAGTCATCTTTTCTAATTGACTACACAACTCACACAATATTAGAGCTAATTTCAGATGTGTTTGCAATCCTGTTTATTAAAAGCAGACATTCTCCCCCTCTGTGGACTGGTATTATATATTCTGTTTCAGTGGCTCTCTGTGTCAAGAAGAGAGAAGAATGGGATTAGGGAATATTTATCTCCTGCTTCCATTGCATTGTATTCTGGCAGGGCACCTCTGTATTAGTCAAGGCCAAGACAGTTTGCAATCTCACGCGTAATTCTGATGTATTGTAGCGCTGCAGGAAACGTTACGTTACTGATAATGGTTCCTGTAAAAGTTTATTTGAGGATTTTCAGTTTCAAACATCAAAACAAATTATATCAAAGTTAGGTGTCATTTTCTATATTATATCCAGAGCCACTAGATGGTGGTATGCACTAGACCTGAGGAAAAGTACACAAAGGGACTGAATAATGTGTTCCTCCGCTGTTTGAACAGGAACTTTTTCATTCCTCACTTCCCAGTCTTCTTCTAGCTAACTTTTTTCCTATCAGATGTTTATTCAGAAGGTTGATTGCGACAATTATAACTCTCAATTGAGGTCTTTCCCAGCTTATTGACTGAGCTTGCATGACAATAAGATCTCATGTTGAGATAACACTGAAAAGCTGAGATGATGAAAAGTCAGAGAAGACTTACATGCATACAATGAAAAAAAAAAAAGAAAAGAAAGAAATAATCATGTGCAGCCTGGCTTATGGTATCTACAAAAACTTGTGTCATTAGATGTAAATGTTTTCTACATTTTTAATATTAAAAACTGTCTAATAAGTACAGATGATCCAGTGACCAATCTTGTTTAATTTTTAGGATAGGGCCGATATATTCAACAGTATTTTAGGAATTCATGTTGACAACCTCCTTGAATATCAAGTTTAACTTGTCTGTTTCTTCATACTAAGCTGACAGACAGGCAAAGCTATATGTAACTGGCTAACATACCTATCATTTGGGACATGGATTTCAGTCATCCCCCCCACCCCACTCTGAACTGTAAGAGAGATGCATGAAATGAAAATATAGGTTTCTTTACCACCAATATCCAGTTGGAGTTTAAGACATTCACACAGCAAATCAATGGTAGAATAAGAAATTGCAGGACTCTGAATCCCAAATCATTGCTACATGGTGATGTTACATTTCTCCAGTCCTTATATTTGTCCTCTCTTGCTGCCTCTTTTTGCTTGTTCCGTCTTTGCTTCTGCCAACCTCCATCTAACTGATCTGGATCTGCTACATGGCTCTGCCAACCCATGTAACAATTCTATGCAGCTCAGTAAAAGACAAGTTAGAAGTCTGAGCTGCAGAGGAAAGCTGTATGCTACCACAGCAATGTAAGAAAGTACAGACATCCATAGTATAATGCACTTTCAATTTCAGAGAGCTATAACACAAGATAAGATGATGAGAAAAATGAAATTAATTGTCGTTCTATTTTTAGAAAATGCAATGATAGAAAATCGATCATACATTGAAGCTCATTAAGACAAATGTCTTGTAATAGTAAACCTGTTAAAGAATAAGCGTCATTTACACCACTATTTTTTTTTATTATTTTCAATCTCAAATGAATTATTTCAAATGAATAAGATACAAATCAATTGTTGTAAATGACATTTGAAAAATGAGGAGCAAACCTTATTGGGAATGAAAAGCTTTTATATTAATATAATGATGTTTAAGACTCTTAACTATTCCACACCAGTTCTAGGAGAAAAAGCCTGTTTGGCATTCAGCCACAAAACGTGACTTGATTGTGTGTGACACAGTGCCTGCTCATTAGAAAATGGAAGGTAGAAGAAAGCTCAACATGAGGAGAAAGAAAACAGTTTAGTGATGTTGTTGCAGCATAAGTGATGAACTCACACTTTTGCTACTAGTATTTTATTTAATTCTATGGGATAGATTTCTTTGCTTAGTCCTCCATCTTAATGACGCGCTCTGCCTAGCTATATTACTGTATTTTGACAGCTATTGATTTGTAGGAAACTGTGATGCAGTGTTGTAACAACAAGGTAGCAAAGCTCAATAAGCAATATTGTAGCAGGAGAAGATAATTTCATTTTGAACCAAAACTGATTTCAGTAACTACCGTTCACTTATTTATACCGATGTACTTCCAGCACTATACATACGCATCCAAACAGCCTGTCCAGCAATCATGAAACCAAGAAGACTGTATCCAAGTGATCTATACAGCATTTCTTGTGACAGAACTGCAAGCATGGGCTATCAGCTAGTAAGACTTCAGAATCTCTCCTGCTTTTTTTTAGGTTGGTGATTACGTGCATTAGGGGGTTACACCCTAATTAGGAGGTGATTAGTTTTTTCATCCTGTCCACTGCTGTGAGTCATCAGTGTTTAATCCCTGTCTTTTCTCTCCTGTCTGCCAGGATCTTCATGAAGATGTTGGTACCATCAACACCTGCTATTCTCACTAGCTTCTCTGTGTCACTGTTTTCTTCACAGCGTTCCACACCTAGATTTTTCCATTCTCCATGCATACTTAATGCTTGCATTACAAAAGTCCACAGACCAACAGGCCAGGGAACAGCCAGCTGCCAGGAGGCTGAAACAAAACAGTGATAAAGAGCAGCAATAACACACTATGGCGTTAAGGCTGGTGAAAGTTGTTCTTAACGGGCACCAATCCATCCTAAATTTTGTTAAGAATAACTGTTTTACTTAGATGAATCAGAAAACTAGGACACAGTGAGGCATATTGTGGCAGAGCTACTAAGCTTGGTGCAACCTCTTACAATCTCAAGATGGGAGTTGATTGTGCTCTTACCACTCATACAATAGGTATAGGTAACTACCGTGGAATGGTGTAAAGAACATTTTTTTAAATAAATGTGTCTGTACAGTTTCAGTGTATAATCCCTTTACCATAAACCCTCTGTAGTTTTGTGTAAGTGCAGCTTACAATGGTACCATAACAAGGCTTCCCGTTTCTTTTCAGATTTCCTTAATGGCCAAAAAAGAATTGGATTGTCAACAAATAGTTGTCTTCCCCTTGCATTGTTCCTCTATATGAAGCCTTATTCCCCACGCAAATATAACAAGTATTCAGTATTTTTCTGTCCTGTAAATCCCTACTGAATTGATAGTTGTTTCAAATGACATAAAAATATGGTTTCCAGTTACAGTTTCTTCTTGAAGTTTCAAAATATACCATGAGGAGCAAAAATGAACCTACTCTCCCTCTTCTCCTGCATCTTGACATCACATGATTAACCTATTATATAATGAGGAACAAAGGGTCAGTCAGGACACATCAATCAGCTTTATTTCCAGTACCAGAATATTATACATGGTAGACTATCACTCTAGTAATCTCAGACCTTTAAAGAGGAACTATGCTTGCCTTGTTCAAAACAAATGATGACATATCTGTAATGCTAGTTGGGAACAGTATGACATTGTGTATTTAATACTAAAAGACAAGTAGTGTTGTTCAGTAGTCAAAACAGGGAAATTGGGTCTGGGTTTAACAAGATTTGTTACGTGACAAATTTCTTCTGCATCTATGAAATAGAGTAGATCATTTAGTTTGTATTATGGGAAAATGTGGATGGAGTAGTGTATATATTTTGCATATTGGTGATGACTAGACTCAGAAGACAAGTGGTTTCACACTTTCTCTGTGTTTGTTTATATGAGCATGCAAATACAAATAAAGACCTAAAGGGAAAAAAAAAAAAAAAAAGCTCATTTTCTTCAACTGAGTGTGAACCAAGGGAGAAAGAGTGAAACTTTGAGGTATATACTGGGACAAATCATGGAGAAAATTACAACTCTAATGAATTACAGAAGTTACAGTTGGGAGTTAACTTGCATGGTTAATAAATCAAAAGATAATTTCTAGAATGAGAATCAGATCAAAGCACTGATTCTGCTGACCCACACAGCTGAAATATCTGGAAAGTTCAAAGTGTACATTTAGAAGCCTTTTGTGAAACACTTTGTCACCATCCCTGCCTCCTCATGTCAACTAATGGCATGGAGGAATGGCATGAATTATTCGATTGGAACTTGGTTTGCTAAGTAATAGTGTTGTGCTTTTTTTTTAATCTCATTTTGTAAATGTTTCCCTAGAGTCCTTATTTGGAGGCTCTATTTTTGAAAGACTTTTATGCTCAGCCAAGCTGTGGAAAGCATTTTAATTAAACATAAATCACTTTTTCTTGTATGTATTTGTATCAGCTTTGTGAACAAAGATCTGTGTGTGTCAAAACAAGTTTAGAAATGGCATTATAAAATAGTAAGGTTTGTCCATCTAGCACTCTCTGACAAGGTGCTACTCCAATGCCTCTTCAGTGGAAACATGTAAAAGCCTGATTAGCTCCTCAAAAGCATTCACTGACTGCCAAGAACACAAGGGTAGGAGAGCAATTGCAATAGCAAATGGGTAGCAGTGGAAAACAATGAGCCAAAAAGTCAGGAACAATAGAAAGCAAAGGAGCTGCTAGGGATGGTATTAATATGAAATACTGAAGTCAACTAGGATGCTACATGTGCCGTACAGAGTGGATAGGACAAGACTTTTGGTAAGCTCAAGCTCCAGGAAATCTTGAAAGCACTTGTAGAAATGAGAAACCAACAAATAGACCACATCACCTTATAAATAAAGAATTGTTTCCTACAGTTTGATTTCTGCTACGTTGTCCTGGCTGCTTGTGAATGTCTGATATAGGTCCACCACTGCCCCAGGGAACTATTCCACATTCTAATAAAACTTCACTATTAGGGTATATTTTTTTTTATGAAATACACCTTAATTTTTCTTGCCTTTAAGTTCAACCCAGTAGTTCCAGCTAATATTCCTGTGTTGACATCTATTGATACTCAGTGTTTATGTTTACATTTATCCAAATTATATGTTCATTTTTGTTCTTCTGCACTGAAAATTTTTCAGGCAGCAGATTGTTTGTGGTGTGTCGCGTCCCACTCAGTGGGAGAGGGAGAGGCCAGCTTTTAATACTCTGCACGGTAATCAGGAGTAACAACAATTACTCTAGAGGTTCAAATAAATCACAAATTTACTTAAAACTCAGCAGGACTACAAAAGATAACGGCTTGGCAAAGGCTATAATAATACTTAAAACTCGGCAGAACCACAAAAGATAACAGCTTAGCAAAACTTGCAACAATATTACCCCAACATGCCGCAAATGAAGTTAGAGACAAAGTAGCAAAGAAAAAGAGAAAGAAAGGGAAGAAAAAGAGAAAAGATATTGATATCTTGCATCAAATTTAAAAAGTTAATCATGATTCTGTAGCTAAGAAGTTACAGATAGTTTTTCATAGTTCCATAGTTAAGAATGTTACAGATAGTTTTGTAAATAGCTGCTAGGTACTACTAAGGATGGCTGTTGTACAGTCCTACCCCTATGTTAGTTAATATGTACCCAAACAATGTATCAGTTAAGACGTGATTGTCAGAGGTAGAAGCATAACCAATAAATTGTTAGTCTGATCAACAGACCCTGAAGAACCATTTGGGAGTGCCAGAAGTATTGAGAAACTGGGGGAATTTGGGCCAGGGTCTCTGCAATCACCGACCCAAGACCCCCCTACCGAAATCATACCACCTACTCAAAAGATAAAGGTGGAGAAAGGAACTGAGCATGCATTCTAGTTTGCATGCTAGGCGAAGAAATATGAACCAATCATTGTAACTGGGAGTGTACTAATTTGTAACTTTTGTGTATAAATATGACAAGAGAACCTGCGTTAGGTGTGCTTGATTTGTGGAAATCCACCGAGCACCCAGGCCTGAATAAAAAGCAATATCTCTCCCGTGTGTGTGAGAATTGGCTTATTGCACACCGGGCAACGAATCTGCTTTTCGGACAATATCACCACCCCTGGATCCAGCGACATTCTCTGCTCGCAGCTGCAGTCCTCAGGGGGCAGGCAGGCGGGCACCAAGAGCTTGTGTTTCCCCTTTTTATAACTCCATGTGCTCCCCCCAGCCGTAGTGGGGTTTTGTCACCACTGAGCATGCGCAGTCTGCGTTCAGGAATGCTCAGGAACATCTAGAAATGAGTCAGGGGGGTGTGGGGGTCTCACTGCCCCCTCCCCTCAGGGCTGACCGAGCGGTGACTCCTGGCTGGCACGCACGCACGCACAGCAGACAGACAGACAGGCAGATGGATGGTCTGTGTCCGCGTGTTTCAGGAATGGGGGGTGGGATCCCCAGACGGCCCCCTGCCTCCGTGGGTGCTGCGCTGGGGCGGCACTCCGGCGTTCCGGACGCATGTTTGTGATGTTCACTCGTTACCACAACCCCACGCGGTGTTGTGAAGATACGGACACCAAAATCTGCGACCTATCGGTTAGCTTCTTTCAGAAATCAAACATCACTGTAACACATGACAATGGTAATTGCCCAGATTTCATAGCAAAAAGATTTGCTCTCCTTGAGTAGGCACATTCTTTTCAGCCTACGACATGCTACCCTTTCTAGCTTACCACCAGCCTTTAATTTTGCCTTCAGTTTTCAGGTAAAATACCACAGATTTTGTAACTGCGGCATTTAATTCCTATTTAATGTGATATGGGTGACTTACAGAAAGTCATGAGACAAACACATCAGAAAAATTTGTACTTTCTTGACATCAGGCCTGGCAGTTACAGGAGGTGTCCCTTTTAAACCTCTTTTGTCCTTCCTGCAATTTTTGCACAAGTTACAGAACTCGGAAAGCTAACCTAAATTGCAATCATTGCTCCCAAACAACTGAGGTTCAGAGAATTTAAAAATTTGTTGGTTACATGCTTTTTCAAATTTTATCATCCCTTAAGAATGAAAGATGTAATGAAAATAACAGGGTACCTCATACAATCACATCTGCCACCTACACCACAGCCCATCAATAGAGTAATAACAATCACTCAGGTAATTTAGATAGCAGGTTGACTGTACCTCTATTAAGAATATGGTATTCATATTCCACCTGTAAATGGCAAAAACCTAGTTAACTTATTCCTATTATTTTATTAATTAACTTGAAAGAAAAAAACAGTGTTTGTTCCTCCAGAGATTTCTTTTTTTATGATTTTATTTCTCAACATTTCTATTTAGGGACAGTCAGCTTCCCTCTTCCTTTAAATCTCCCTGATCTGTCTATATATTTTTTTTTTTACATGGGTCTCTCTCATTTTCCACAAAGGATCTATACTGCAACTCAGAACTTAGCAGGGTTCATCTTCCATTCTGCTGCTCAGGGAATGTAAAGGTTTTGACAGTGGGACATGTGTTTCGATGTTTGAAGCATTTCTCTTTAAAGTTCACCTTGCTGTTTCTCATTATGGCTCTCAAATTCTGCTGATTTGAGACACAAAGGAGAAATTCCAGAAGCATTAAAGAAGATCTAGTTCTACATTAAAAAAGATGTAATCTCTTCTGTTTCTCTCTGTGAAATAGAAAGGAAGAGTGAGAAAGAACATTTTCCTTAAGGGACTGATGAGAGAGGGGCGGGGTGGGGGGGAAGAAGGAGGAGAGAGGAAAAGGGAAAAAAAGAAAAATGAAGAGAAACTTAGTTAACAATTTATAGAAGATTCTCAGTAATCAAATTCAGTGCAGTCACCCAAGATCTACTTGCATGCAAATCTTCACTAAATAAAGATGAAATTCATTATGTTTGGATTCTTAAATGAATAAAACAAGTCAACATTTTCCTGTAATTTATTGTTACTTATTTTAATTAGAGCATAAACCTTTTCTAAAGATACTTGAAAAAGTGAGATCTAACTGAGAACATCTAGTTTTCCAGCAAATTAATTGCTGGCTTTGTTCAGTTACAGGTTTTTGATGCCTGTTAAGAAGACCATACTTATCTCATTGAAGAGAAAATTAAGAAAATAAAATGAGAAGATGAGAGCCATTAGTCAGGCAGTTTTTTCGATGACTGAGGCATAGACAAAGGGGTAAGGAGAACCGGTTTTATGCTTGGCTGAGCTAATAGTTTCCTGTAAGTCCTAGAAAATATATTTTAAAGAGGCTTTCTATTTCTTGGGCATTATGAGATTAACTTCATCAGGGATCGTAATGCCTTTTGAGATCATCTGAATTGTAACTTTATAAAAGTGAAAAGTATAATTAGAACTTCCAGTGATTTTTGAAGTGAAAATAAAACACCCTTTATCATGCCAAGCCTTTTGGATTTTTTGGCTTTCTATGAGTTTGAAATGCTTAGTGTTACGGATGTAGCCTCACCAGGCACTTGCAGAATTAGATCCAATCTCATTGTTGTTTAATGGGGAAACCTCTTTTTTACGTGGTTCACAGTTCCCCAGGCTATATATGCTGCCATTTGTCACCAGTTAGCAGAGATTGCTTGAAGTGAGGCTGTTCATCCAATGATTCCATTCTATATTTTAAAACATGAGAAAAATAATATTTGCTGTAATTATAATAATACTCATGTAGCTTACTCTCAGACAAACAGTAGATGTGTTTGTCCCTGCCCTAAATTATCTGGCTCATACTTCTGCCTCCAAATAAAAAATAAGATGTTAAACATGACTTTATACAGCATCTCTGTGGCTTCTGTAAACATGGTGGCTTCTATTAAAAGAAAAATCACCTTTAATTACAACTACAGGCCCAATTCATAAGAAGTCTTGCTCAAAGCATTCCACCCTGTGAAATGTGGTGCACTGAGTAATTATGCTGAGAAAAATTACTGGAAAGGCTTTACTTAACCTTTTATTCAAACAGTCAATTGCAGCCAAGTTCTCCAGTTTTGCTGATCCCTCAGGTTCTGCTTACATAGTGCATTCATATGCTTGGGATAATATCTCTGTGATGTGAAAGTATGTCATCCCTGGTGTGTATAAGTGTGCAAGTGTATTCTGGCTCCTTGTTCTAAACATCTTGGCAAGATCGTGAACGTTAATATTGCATGAACAATTGTAGACTTGGAGGCTGATGACTATTACAGGGCAAAACCAGGTGGAGTAGGAAAAAGGCTTTATGTACATCGCAGGCGATAAATAATAAATTACAACAAAAATCATAGGAATGCTTTGTACAACATTAATGCCTCTTCCTCTTCCTTCTCCCAATTCACCAAGGCTGTATGCCAAAACCCAGTTAATTAAACTTTGCAATGCCATCAAAGTCCAGTCTGCACTCTCCCACAAGTAAAGAATTATCCTTATTACAATCATTTTTATATCTGGAGAGATTGAAGAGTCTCCTCTTATGCTTCTGTAAGAAGTTATAGAATACTGCAAAATATAATGGTGGGTATTAGTCAAATTCTGAAATTTTCTACTTGTTTGAACATTACAAGAGTGTTTATTTACAAAAAAATGTTTAATTTTGCATGGAAATTTTATAGAGCGTGTGCAGTTCACTTAAAACTTTGTTTCCATTTGAAGTACTCAAAGCCAGGGCAAGTGACACTGTCCCTGATTCAAAAGTGTAGTTCTTTTTAATCAGCAGATGAGATATTAATTTTTTATTTACCATTTTATCCAAAATTTTCCATAAACAATAACCTCACATTCTCTGGAAATTTTAATATCTGAAAACTTCTTGGGTTTATATGCATAAAATAATCAAACCAATTATAGAAGCATTGCCTGTTTAGCAATTGTTGACATTTGATAATGTCATTGTTGACTTTAAGAGTCCTTTGTGATGTTTGAATGTACAGTAGATCAGCTGCCACACATAATTACCAGAGCAAATTGCCCTAGAGGATGACTTCTGAGAGGAGGAATGGGTTAAAATATTGCTTCGGGCTCTTCATTTAAAGGTTTCACCTAGAGTCAAATGGCCGTTCAGAAACTGAATGAGGCAATAACCTGAAGTAAACAACTTTACAGAAATAACTGAACATCTACTGGCCTTGAGCTGCCGATCAGATGAATCATGTGAAAGACAGCTCTTGAAAGAAACTGCAGGAGAGTCAGAGAAGGAGGGGAAGGCAGACACAGGCACCTTGACAAATAAATTTAGGGAAGTACTGTAGCAATTGTGCTGTGTGACTGCCAGGACTCTGACAAAATGGCATTTTTGCTCAGGACCATTGCTTCTCTGTCCAGATGACCAATAAGTGCTGCTTTGTGTAAAAATATATTATGCCCAGATGGTATCCAAATGTCTGTGAAGGCTTCGGTTCTCTTTGCAGAGCCTGGAGGGATCACTGAATTAAGAGGCTCAGGTCTACCCCTACAGTCAAAGTAGCTGGGGTGGCACGTTCTTACAGGGCTGCAATGCAAAGTTACTGCTGAACTGGGGTAACTCGTGGACATGTTGAATGGTTTGTGAATAGAACAAAACATCCAGAGGTGCAAACCTGTGACAATCTGAAATATGTAGGAGAAGATATTTAGCTCAGGTTTGCCTTTGTCTTCAGGATCATTCTTGGATCCTATGGATGAGCTCAGGAAGCCTGATAATAAATTTAGAACAGCTTCACTTTAGGGCGTTCTTTGTCTGGACACACTGACCTTTTACAGAGTGAAGCTGGACATTAATTTCATCATTATGGCATGGCAAGGAAAGTCATAAGGGAAATCAGCACCAGCCAGGAAAAAAATGCATTATTACTTAGCCAGAGTTCTATTCCTGTGTTTCTTCTTGCCAATTTCTGAAATGTAAATCCAATTTGACTGTTTTTCCAGTTAGAGAAAGAAACTAGTACTTTAACCTTTAAGTTAAATATTTTATCTTTGAACAATTCCAGACAATAATATCAATAAAGCGAATGTGTCTGAGCACCTAGAACTCAGTCTTAACCCTAGAGAGGACCAGATTATCAAGTAGAATAGCACAGCAAGTCTTACTTTTCCTATGATCATTTATGCAACTTTCTCATTAATAATGCTCCAGTCATAGCCCAGATGCAGTCTGTCAGGGAACACACGCATTTCATAAATGAAATGGCCAGTCTTGGGTAAGTGAAAGCAAAGCATAGGATTTTTTTAAAAAATCAGTTTAAGATGTAAGATTTCTTTCTCATCAGACACTGAAAATTTGGAATTGACGGAGCCTGAATCTGTATTAACTTGAGAAACACAATGCACTCTCCTGGTGGTAGAAAAAACAATGCAGACTGATGAGTTTATTGTAGGTATCTATGATTTATAACATAGGGATTTAAGGGTAGGCAGCCACCAAAATGAACATCCTAATTTTTCTGCCACCTCTGTCATGAATATTAATACACAATACTTCTCTGTCTACAAATTTTAGTCAGGTCTTTAAGGAGCAGATACGTACACAGCACCAAACAGAAAAGAATAAGACTGGCTGAAGGATTTTCCATCTCTTTAGCCCTTGCTTTTCTTCCATTTTTGATGTATTACTAATGTGGAAACACAAATCCTGAAATCCTGTGAAAGATGATCTGATCTTACGTTGACAGTATTCCTGCTCTGAGTAGGTTGTTGGTGAACTAACTGATCTCTAGGGGGCCCTTTTGACAAGTATTTCCCTGATCCTGTGATGCTATTCTATTTCTGTCATTGACTTTCCAGGATACGTTTTCTTTTCAAAATTATGAATAAGTGAGCATGGCCTCCAACATGTGCATTTAATGGAACTAAATTGCTACAATTTTTGCAAAAGGAACATCATAAACAAAAAACTCAGGAACATATTTTCTCTTCCCACTTCTTGAAATAATCCACCTATTCCTTTCTCTTCTGTTTAAAGTTGTTTCAGCTGGGAAGTCCTGGGCAAAAGGACTAAAAGAAATAGCTCATCAGTGTCAGCTAAATATCACCACATGACTGGCTGCCAGCAAAAGAGTGCTGGCAAGTGGCCACTTCTAAGATGAAAAGAGAAAATAAGGGAACTTCAGCTGACATACAGAATCTCATCAGTGGATATCTTGAAAAACTGGTTAAGGCTTAGTGTAGCAAGGCTTCTCTTTTTAAAAGGATACACATAAGCCAAATATTTCCTAAAAGCCTTTAGAAAGCTTGGGTTAAGTGTTTGTTCTGGAGTCCAGAAACACTGGGGTGTGATTGCAGATGTCTGTTTAGTTGGCTCTACCATTCAGCCCCCTGACGACAGGCTCACTCAAAGGCCATCCTTGATGGATCTGTTAGCTGAGGATGTGTTGGAGGATAAATCCTCAACTAAAGCCTCTAAAATGACTGGGATCAGAATATTCCCTTTTTCTTGCAGAACGGAATTCTTGAAGGTCAGAGATAGGTGTGTTGGAACAGTTCTGATTTTGTCACAGGTTGCTGTTTTAGCTACATTCAGAACAGCTTTAGTACTCAAAATAATTTCTTTGTTTGTTTGCTCAAGTGTATCCTTCATTTTTTGGAGATAATGGTTCTGAGTTTAAAATCTGATAGGCCCGTTTATGAAGTTTAGCTGTCATGAGCATGGCTTATGTTTGTCTTCAGAATTATTACAGGCAGTTCCTGTATATATCATTACATATGTCCTATTAAATGGTACTTGGGGGAAACTAATCACTGTAGTTCATTCTGGGTATGTAGGTCCATTCAAATTTTCCAAGGTGTTGTATTGAGTTAGAGGAACACAAGAGAGCAGAATAAGATGAAACTTACTACTCATATTTGGTTACTGAGTGTATCGTCTTTCATTCCACTTTTAATATACTAATTCAGAATACACTGAGGGAGGTAAATGAAAAAAATAAATCTTAAAGTGGGAGAAGGAGCATACCTGACTAAAATTAATGGCAATATTTCTATTTATTTTGATACTTAATCATCAGTTTCTCTCTGTGATTATTCCTTGGATTCACTGGGTAACATGTGGAAATAAGATTTATGGTATTGTCTTTTTTCTTAAATAAGAAAATTAATAGTTACAGTACCTGATTTATAAGACTAAAATAATTAATACATTGTAAATGTTCTTCAAAACATCAGGTTAAAAAAATGCTTCTGAATAGCCATAAAGAGCACTCAGCAAATTTGCAGAGGTTTTTTTGTGTTACACTGTAATTCCCATCTATTTAAACTGCATTTGAGGGTATGAACATACCACAGTGAGGCAGATATTCTCTCTATTATTTCATTAAAGGATCAGGCAGAGGGAGAGGACTTCAGGTATAAAAACATTTTCAGAAGCAGTCAGTAAATGTAAACATTTCAGATTTGGGAAATTTAGTTTGAGACACCTTTATGCCTAATTTTACCATGATTCTAAGATCCTGTGGTCCCTAATACTTTGAATCGTAGCTCTTTCTCACCAGTTCCCTGTCAGTAAGGTTATGTGACCTGAAGTGCTTGAAAAGTCCACCAAGTACCTCTTCTCGTGGAAGACTTCTACAAAATAATGATTTTGCATATGCACCTCTGGGTCAGGTCTTTTTCCAACCCTGCAAAATGCCCTTTGGTATTTCCCAAGAAGATTTAGATTGTAGTTAGACCACAGCCTGTGGTCAGGATTTAGTGTGACAGAATCTCACACCCACTTATTCTCAAAGGTGCTAAAGAAAGTGAAGATTAAGGTGAAGGTTAACTCCACTTTTTTTTTTTAAGAACAACATTTCAAAGGATGCAGGGCAGTGGAGTGACCTATACATCTTTCCTTTTGGTAGAGTCAGTCTGTAACATCCCTGAAGCAGCAGCATATGGAATTCTTGGCTGCTATGCAGTGTCATGTGCCATGAAAAGAAAGTATGAAAAGAATTGCAAATACGAGAATATGAAGTGTTACATGCTGCAGTTTCAAAGGGTTTCTTGCACAGGCATTTATGCACTTACAAGGCTCTGATCATGCTACTATCCAGAACACAGAAGTGGAAAGCAATTAGATTATCTATGAAGTTATTTAAATTTATACAAGAAATTACAACAGATAACAGTGTGGCCATACCTCCATTATTCCATGTTTTGCTAAGATCTGCTTCTTAAAGCTTTAAGAATATCTGTGACAGCCGTCTTGGAAATTTTGCTAACATAGGATCCCTAATCCAGGAATTACAGCTAATTTAGGGAGGTTTGGTTTATTTTTTTGCTGTTCAGATTATCTCCCACTTTGCACAATATCCAGAGGTTATGCCAGGTCCCAATGATTTCTGCGGAAATGTTTTAATCAAAAAAAGAGCCTATTTTAGTTGAAGAGTTTCCAAGTTAGCCTTTCACATCTCTTTCCCTCTTCTGTTAGAGGCACTTACTGTGTGTGGGGCTTTGTGATCAGTCTCTGGAGAGGTTTGGATTTCCCCAGGTCCCAGAGAGCTTTGGTGTGACAGCGTGACTCACCAGTGCCCACAAAGCAGCAGAGCGCACTGCGGTGAGGCGGCTGCCACAGCTCTACAAAACGGTGGTGAAAAAAGTGGTAGCAATTCTGTGCTTCTGTCTCCCTTTGAGAGGAAGTCTCTGCAAGTGGAAAGTGCATTAGCTGACTGGAAATGTTTCCTTATTTGTTTCATGTTACAGAAGTGATGATGCTGTTGAATAAAGGGTAAGATGAAAGTCCTGAGCCCGTTATTCTTAGGAGAAGTAGCTTAAATCTTTTGTCTTTCTATCCCACAGGGCTTAGCTAGTAGGGTCTTACATGGCTTCATGAACATGACTGATATTTTTTTCTATATGAAAAATACCCAAACTGAGCAAAAATCATGGGGATAAAATATCTTTTTTTAAAGTTATACAGCAAGGTTTGATCCTGAAACTTTTATTTATACATTGCATGCATACGTATGTATATGTATGCACACATGATAAAAGCTCAAAATAGCTGTAGGTTTATTAATGAAGTCCGGGAGGCTGACTCCCCTTCTCTAATCACTTGACTACTTGCTATGCATGTCTACAGCAAGAAAGGTTTTTTTAATACACTGAGGAGTCAAAGCCAGAGCAACAGGAGTTCACAGGGAAGCACAGACTCCTGCATGGTTCAGAGCTTCACATAAGTTGTAGAAATGCACATTCCAAGCTGGAAAGTAATTCTGTAACTTGGTTTGTAGCTTTGCAAAGACTAACTTTTACTTTTTTTCCTTTCCAAGCAGCGGTTTCATCTGAGATCAAAAAGCTACACCAAGTTTCAGAGCTTTTTGAAAGTTTATTGTCCAGATTTGCAATTTCCCACCCAAGTTTGCTACATATCAGAATTTGTAGGTGCTTATCCAGGTCCATAGCATCCATCAGCTTATATAACTGTTATGAACATTTTGGATGCCTTAAAAGTGTCAGACCAATCTTTCGTATAACCATATCTTGCAGAAAATTAATTATATTATTTGGTTTGTGGCAATTTTTTAATTGCAAATTAATTAGCTCCATCTGGTCTGCAATTTTCCACTTAGCAGGTAATAACTTTTGAAACATCTGTTGCTTCTGAGACAGATAAGACAGTGTTGAGGATGGTAGTTCTTATTCCTCAAAGTTGTATGGTTAGACAGTGGTGATTTTTTGAGACTAAGTTTTTTTTAAAAGAGATCTTCACTGTACTGAATTCTAAATGTCTTCATTTGCCGTAAGTGCTTCTGGTTCATTACTTGCTGCTCTACTTGCTGCTGATTAATGCAAGAAAATTTTTAAAGCTGGAGATGTTTGATTGTTATATTTTTAATTTAAAATTGACTGACTGATAAACCTGCTTCATACACAATTTTCCTATTGATGAAAAATATTTGTTACTGTACCAGGTGTTGAGGTACAGTTCAGGGGAAAACAAGCCTGTATTTCCTAAACATATGTCCTCATCCACAAACAGTAAAGTTAAATTTTACAGCAATGTCTCATCAAATACTTGGTAGAGCTTCTGAAGAAAAAGCAAACTTTTGTGGAAAGTAGGTTTCTCCTTTGGCTTTAGTAATGTACATATCTTCAAATCTCTGAGACAAAATCAGACCTTCAGTGATGAAGTCTGTCAATTCTTTCAAAAATCCATCTTGGCTTTTCTGTGTTTATAGATGTTTCTTGTTTTTACATCTCTTTTGTGACTGGTATTGAGAGCCATGGTCTAGTAAAATGGTTTGTGTTAGGTTATATATGGCATATATATGGAAATTTTGTAACATATTATGACTTCATATTTGTTGAATGAAATCTGGCCACTGATGTTGATTTATTTTATAGGTTTAGATGCAGATTTTTGCACAGATGTTTAGGAGTTCTCTCCAAAGCACACTAAAACTTGAATTTATGGATATATATTTTCTCCAAGTCTGGCAAATATCCCTACTTTACGCTGGCACATCTATTTCTTAACCCTTGTCTGATCATGTTTTCAAACATAGCACAAATTAGTTCATCCTAAAACTGTTCCTATTCATAATGCTGATTTTTTTTTTTTTTTTGAGGTCTGTGACACAAGAGTCAATTGGTTCGCCTGATGACTTCTCTCTTGCAAAGAAAATAACTTTCCCAAAAAGGCCATTCTTGCCAAGATGAAAGTGTTCTTTCTGTTTTGTGAATGTCAGTGGCTGGCATTATCCTGGCCCTAGTGAAATGTAACGTATAACTCCAGTGCCTTTGACATACAATGACAGAGGGATTAATTTATATCTCTGTTCGCTGTGTGGTATTAAAAACCTTGGGAAACCAGACTGACAATTTAGGTGTCAAATAATCAGGTTTCCTATTTACACATATACAAGACTTAGTTACAGATGTACACTGGTGCACTGCAACAGGAAAATTCAAACTTTATTTCTCTGCCAAATTCCTTTACAGGTGGCTTGATTTCCCCCTTTACCCTAGAGTTCTCTTCTGACATCTTATCAGAAGTGTGGTTGGAAGCAAAACTGTATTTAATCTCACATATTTGAACTGGATCCATGATACAGAGCATATTTTTGTTACAAGAGAGTGCTTAGTAGTCACTGACACTAGCGATCACTCTTACCATTCAATCTTCACTTCCTCTCATAAATCTAGACAAAAGTTTGTTGGATACAAATACCCACACCAGAAACCCTTCGTATCAATTGGCATTACTTGGTTCACCAGTATGATTTAGGATTAATAATGCATTAAATTCCTTTCACATCTTGAGTAGTTCTACCTCCGCAATACAAGACATTTTGTAGAAGCTCATGCTTTAGTTTCTCATGGTGTTTGCTCTGACCTTATTAATACTCCTGAAGTAGTTACAGTTCAGCACAGCCAGACTGTAGCCCATGTCAGATCCTCAGTTTAGCAGCATTTTAAAGCAAGTCTGGACATTTTTCTCTAATATGCACCACTGCTCTTTCCATCAAAAACCTTGAGCTTCAAGAAGATTGCTAACCCAGAGATAGTTTGCAGTGAGCTGGATGGTGGCTGTATCCAGTAGTGCCACCTTCAGCATGAAAATAGTTCCGCTTAAGTATTTGTGATTTTTTCTTTTCTTAGAGCAGCTTGACTCTTGCAAACATGATGTGAAGTCTTACCAGTACTGAGAGCTGATGAAAAATCTCCTTTTTCCCATTTGGTGAAACCCCTGGAGTAAGAAAACCAACACTCTGTTTCCCATCTCATACGTATTTAATCAACAGGTGGTTGAAATATGTCACACTTCTTGTGCGAAATCATGCTTTATGAGAAAAGACTACATAAATGTCACAAAACAAATTATTTCCCTTAAGTAATACCATTTCTTTTGTCAACACTGTCCATGCACAACTGAGCAACTGATTTTCAGAAAAAGCACATGTGAAATCAGAATCCAAACAGGATCATGAACATTAAAGTATGAAGCAATTTATGCAAAACTGTAAGACTTTTTTTTTTCCCCCAATGGAAACAAACAAACAAACCAAAACAACAACAAAAAAACCACAAACCAAACCAAAAAAACCCACACACACCTCACTTGAGTCTGGCCAGGAAACAGTAAATTACCTAAACAGGAACTTTCCTGTCCAGGCAATTACTTTGAATAGATAGCATTCTTGGAGGTCAAAACTAAGACTGCACATCATGACAAACAACTGTAAGAGTTCCTTAGTATTATTGCAAGTGATACATGGAGCAATACACACTCAGGTAATTCTAAAACACTCTCCAACCTACTCCCATTTCTCTACTGCCTAGGCAGCTAGAAGTGGATTCATTAATGACCATTTCCTAATCATAAGAGTTATCTACCTGAAGTGCAGTGGAAGTGATGTAAAAAAAGCCCACAGAACACATTTAGCATGGTATTTAGACAAAATGTTTGTAGACTTGCTAAAAGCTGAAAAAAAAACTTAAAAATGTTCAATAAGCACTTTTTCAATTCAACTACTTGTAACCAGAACAGGCAGAAAAAAGCAGTATTTGTGCATCACTTGCAAACAAGTGTGAAATGGGAAAAAGCAGCATTTTGCTGGGCCAAGAAAAATGTTTAGTTCCTTTAGAAATATTCATAAATCAGATTTTGTCAGGGGAAAAACAATAATCATAATTTCTATGGTAACGTAAATGTGGGAATTAAAGGAAATTTGAATTTTGCCTCTCAGGAGATAACTGACTAGTGTGTGGAAAAAAAAAAAACCAACACTGTTTTTTTTCTGGGTTATACTGTTTACAAAGGCAATGTGTCAGACATTCTGTTATTCTGACCTGTTTTTTTTTTTTTAATTATTATTTTTAAAGATGACTCTGTTTTGTACATGTCTTCTTTGATAAATCACATTATCTCATGCTTGTAAGCCTTGCTCTTCCTTCCCCAACTAGCAGCTTTATTGACTTATTTTATTTTTATTGCATGATGCATGAAAACAGGCTACAGCCTGTTCCTGGAAGCACAACCAGCTCCTTGGGATTCACTCAGATTTTATCACCTTCAGAACACAAACATCTTTCCAGCTGCACTTGCAAACATGGATTTTGGGTGCTGTTCTGTTGAATAAAGGTATATAATTTGCTCTAAAAATAGAGCATGTATGTAAGAGTGAATAAAAGCAGGGCTCCGTAAACAGCAACATTATTTTTTTCTCTGTAGAAGCAAGAGGCCTGGCTTTTCACCAGACTGAAATAGGACAATAGGAGTGCAGATCTTAGTTTCCATTGGTGAACTCAACTACCAGGGAAGGTACCAGTAAACTTGATTACTGGAACTTCTTTTTATTCAATTTAGATCTCCACTTCTACTCCCAGTTAATATTTTTACTGCCTTTACCAATGTTCTCTTCCTTCACCTTTGGACCCTAGTGTAGGGTCCAGTTTCTCATTTGCAGAGTTTTCATTGTTAACAGAGAGATAACCTTAGGCACTCAAGGATTTTAGCTTCTTTTGAAGTATGCTATTGTCAGCTCCCTTAACACCTCTGGCTGAATGACTGATCAGTTTGTCATGTCTCATCTAATGATGGCGCACACTCTGAACACACGGTAACGCTGTACTGTGCTCTTAAGCAATTGCAAAAATACTACTAGCAGGCATGCACAACATTTCAGGTTGTGATATTCAGTGGAGCTTAAGGCTCATGTGTCCATAACTGATTACTTTCTGGTGTATATTGGATGTCTGAATTGTCCTGAGGAATGCTGGGGGCTGCCAGACTGGAAGGTGAGGTGGCTGGATGACATATTCAGGGTGCAGTTCAGCATGCACCCTCTGAGATGAAGGCAAATTACTCCAGTTATTACATGAAGAATGCTGTTGCCATTGGGAACAAATATTAGTTCAAGCCATAGTTAATGGCTAGAAACTTGAAACTTTACAATCAATACACTGTGTGAGATCAGGATCTCTTTAAAACACAAACGTATTTTAACTAGAACTGAGCACCACAGCTGGTGGATTTTCTGCTACTAATCAGACCTCAGAATGCTACAAACCCTAAGGTAGGTTGTAAGACTGCACTCCGTAAATACTGAAAAGGTTAATGCACGTTTTGGAGTTCAATAAAGTAACCGTAGCCCTGCTTAGAGGCGAAATTCCTGCAGAACCTGCAGAAAGCAGAGATACATTGCATTATGCAAGTCTACTTAAAGCCCATGGCAAAATCCTGAGTTCACCCTCTGAGTTTATAAGAAAGTCACCATCCGAATGTCTGTCTCGAAACAGTACATCTCTTTGAAAACAAAGACACCTTAAAACAGCCTGAGACACATATCCATCCAAAGAACTTCCCTGGGCACAGAAATGCTTTGCTCCTGGAAAACTGGTAGAGGTGACAAACCTGTATCTTATGCCCGTTAGCCCCAGACTAGATGAGATGGTCAGCAGAACGCTTCTGTACTTTGATTTTCTGCATGAAAAAGGTGTTTTTCTGGAAGTTAGGCTTTCAGCAGAATACAAATGCTGGCTGCTTGGCCCTCAGGCTATTTGGGGCTAGCATTATTTCACAACAGTCACCGGTCTGTCTCCTGTCCAGTTAGAGCAAAGGGTCAAGGAGCTTTGGCTTCAGAGGTCAATTCAGATGGACCAGGCTAAGTGGCATGAGGTGCAGGATTAAACAGCAGACATAAGGAGCAGCTTTTTGAACACCATGGACAAAGCAGCTGTGGCAGCCCAAAGAGACAGAGCAGATGAATAGGGAAAGATCTTGTGAGTGAAGGCAAAACAACAACTCATAATGAGGAAAAAAAAAAAAACAACAAAAAAAAATAGAAGAGCGGGAAAGGAATTAATGAAAAAGACTAAAAAAAATTGTCTTGGAAACCATGTATTGGAGACACTGATTGTACTGGTATTTATGTCACGGAAACAAGCAGGTGAGGAGATTATAGTAAGCTGGGATAAAAGATGAAGATGATCTGGCAAGACAATGGAAATTCTCCATCATCACAAAAATTTAATCTATACACATTCTTCTTTCTGAGGTCTTCCACATAAGAAGTATAATAAATTTGCTTCATTTCTGATGAAAATGCTCTTTGCTGTCAACAAAGGCAGTTTTACACTTCCCCTTTCCAAATGTGGAGAACATTCATTAACTCTCCAGTACAGAACAGAACATGTCATTAAAAAGAAGCAGCATTCTTTCCAAGATGAAAGTCTCTTCCATTTAGTTATTTGTTTATTGGAGAATGGGGAGGGAGAACACATTTCGAGAACTAAAGAAAACTGTAGGTTTCTTTGAAATCTGCTTTCATTCCTCCAACGTTTAGACTGTGTACAAGTGAGTCGCAAATAGAAAACTGCTCTGAAAATTCCCAGAACCCAAAGGTGACTTAAAGAAATTGACATTCAGTGGGGACAAAACAACTGAGTCGTCCCCTTTGATCACTCTAGCCAGCTGCCCTAGGCGAGTCTGGAGCTGCCACGAAGCTGCCTGGAGACCTCAGCCAATACGCCAGATGTCACCCAGAGACAGAAGAGAGAAGACAGATGGGGGGGAGAGAAACTTTGAAGCTGAATTTTTGAGGCTGACATTCTACAGAGGAACATCGGAGGGTATAAAGCTCATCCTCTTTGCCTATAGGAACAGAAAGTGAAGGAAGGAGAAAGAGACAAAGCATTCAGAGAGACAGCTGAGAGCCTCAAGAGAAAGACAATTTCTGCAAATAGCTCCTTAATGTTTGGATTATGTCTAGGTCAGGAGAGCAACCATAAAATGTCACCCTGTTACCATCTGCAGTCATCGCAGAAGTTATAAGGGAGTATTTGGAGCCATTCACAATAGTCCTGCTCCCTTCCTGTGCAAGATTTACTGGTTTTTAACTCTCATTTTATTTTCTCTTTCCTGCATCCATTTATTTAATTTCAGTATCACTGCACTTATTCTCCACCAGCCACTTTCCACACTAATTAATTCCTCATATCCCACTTGTAGATACAGCCACAGTGGTTTTGGTTAGGAAACAAACCCAGATAATTACAAAAAAGTCAACATTACCTATGAAATACAAAAGAAAAAATGCCTCTAATATGCATGCCTGTGAGACAGATAGAGTCAGAACTGTCACTTTCCCAACCTCTTTCCATAGCTCCTTCTTCAGAAAAAGTTGTCATAGCATGTGTCATGATCCTAGAGCAAAAGAAAACTCAAATGTCACGGATGAAAATGACATTTTAAAGAACTAACGCTCGCACTGGAACAATTTCTACCATCCCTAATCTGTTTGATTCAAAGTTTAGGATAATCTATATCTAGAAATTGGTGTCAAAGATTGCTAAGTGTAATTACAGATGACAGCTGTATTCAGAACACTATAATTTCCTACAGTTTGTGGCTGAGATAATGTGAAACATGCAATGTCTCCCCTCCCTACCAAGACCAATCAGAAGGTCCAGAAACTCCTTTTGTAGGTGGGATAGAAAGAGGGTAAAAGTGCAAGTTGGGACAAGGACCCTTCACAGTGAGAACAGTCTTCATAAAGGAAGTTATACAATTCAGCACTACAAAAATCTCCTGCCAATTTATATGCTATCACAGCTGTCAAACTGGCCCGTGGCAGCCCTAGAACTGGAAGGAATCAAGACTGTATCTGTTTCTTTCTCTGGTCTCTACACTAGAATATCCCCTTGATTTTCCCTCTATTCAATCCTTGAAATACAGCAATCCTGGACTCCTAAAAACTATTTGGTAGTTTTACACTCAAGAAACCAAGAATTATGAAATATGTTTAATGTTTTAAAAATTCTTCTGTCTAAACAAGGGACTCAGCAAGATTCAGCTTCTGTTAAGTCCCACTTAGAAAAGCAGAAAAATATTAGAACTTTGCCAGTCCTAAATGGCATCCTTGTTATCTAATTATAAAAAAATTCATGTTTCCACCAGTGTGGATTTGCCAAGCCAAAGTTTCTGATTTTAGGATCTCAGATTTGCACAGGATAAGATATTGCACAGGAGAAGATATATGTGTCTATCTGGATAAAGCCTTTACCAGCGAAGAAGTTCCAGAAAACTTTTGTTAAAGATATAAACTTGTATCCAACTTTACTGCTGTGCATGTTGGATTATTTTGCTTTTTCTTATCCTTGCATGTTATTTTAACAGGATAGCAACAACAGCAGCAGCCACAGCAATGTCTCTTTCAGGAGCAGGCTCTTGCTGGCATATTATGTCATCTCAGAGAGTGGGCTATTAGGCTGGCTCATTGTGAAGTGCTGGTACTGCGTATGAGTATGTGTTACTTGCTAATTTCCCCGCTTGGGACTCCAACAATGAACAAGAACTCAGATTTCCCTCTCTGATCCCCAAAGGCACTGTGTGGATGATGCAGTGTTTAAAAGGACCCTGACAGTGCTAATTGCTAATCCCACTAGATTTTCTTATTGAACTTGCTACAAAGGATTTTATACTGATGCTTCGTAATTAAAGACAGCACAGGAGAAATCATCTTTTGTTTCCAACCCCTGTCTGACTCTGTTCCATCCCCCAAATTTCATTTTGGTTTAATGGCTTTAGAACTGTGTTTTCATGCTAGCATAAAACAGTGTGTTGCTTGGGTTACAATTTTTAAAAAGTGATGTGACCTATAAAACCGGTCCAATTTCTTCTTACAAAGGATTACTACAATAGCCTGATGTGACTGGCAATTCATATTGCTAGCCTTATTGCTAAATGGCTAGAGCAAAAACAAGTCTGTTCCTGGAGTTCCTGTTCCTGCTTACTGGAGTCTTCAAGAAGGGATTTATAGAGGGCAGATAAAAGAAGGAGGGGCAGCAAAGCAGAAAGTGAGAGTAAACTCCTCACTTCTGCAATATTATGGGTTTACTTAAATAAAAATTCAATTTTAATTGTGCTGACAGCCACCTTATCTTCTCCTGTGACTCTGCCCCAACTTGCTCCTGCTGTTCTCAGCTCTTTGCTTTTCTATAGCTTTTCACTTAGTGGTGCTTCATCGGCCAGCTGTAATTGTTGAATCTCAAATACATGCAAGCTTTAACAGAAACTCAAACTTCTGACGTGGAGACAGAGCTTGCTGTGGGCGATGTGTGCCCAAACAGGTCAACTTATTTGAGCACTGCTTTCAGGTCACGGATGTAGACTTTCAACAGGCCTGACTTAGACTGAAGCCCACATGGAGTTCCCAAGGTATCAGCCCCTACCCACAGCAAAGTCAACATAAATACTACAAGTATTGATGACTGGGTGGAAAGTGAGAGAAAGTTAGAAATGTAGTCATAACGGTTCTGTCCTGGAGTCATTGAATCTTGTTAAAATAGGCTTTCTGGGATTCACTATGTCGATTTGAATTGAGAAGTGCCCTCTTTCTCTTCTTTATTATGCTATCCATCCTACAGGCGCTGATGTGTAGTCACATCTTGTAATAGATACTTCCAGCCAGATTTCCCTGTTGTGAACATGGCTTTGTTTTTCCCCTGAAGAACCACAGTAGCTATACCAGGCTGTGTCATTTGTAGCATAATTTACCAGAATGATCTTCAAGAAGGAAAATTTATTTCCATACAGAGCACAGCTGTCCTAGGCATGGCCATAGAACAGGCAACACGTAATTGATGATTGTGGTGAGGGCACTGTGACTGGTCAAGTTCACCTATCTTGACATGAGCCACATTTGTGTTTTGTTCATGACTTTTAATTACACTCATATTAGGAGGGCGTATGTGAACAGTAGAAGGAATTTGGCTATAGTTCCCTGTAAGGAAGTTTATTGCAGTCTCTTGACTTTGGAGGAATTGTGATGGAATATACTTTGAGCTATAAGCTTCATTACAGACAGTCACATGTAGAACAAATGTGTCTGCACTCCATAGCTTTTGTGCAGCCCTTTTGTGTGAAATGGATGGAATGACAATACAGATATTAGCTTTCAGATATTCCTTAATCCAAACTGTTCTTTACAGTCACTTCTCATTTTTTAATTTTCTATTCTACTTAACTGCCTTCTATTGTCATTCCCTACCACTTTGCCAAAAACCAGGTGTTCTTAGCAAATTTAAGAGTGGCATAGCACTATGTCTTTTCTCCCACCCTTTCTCAGTAATCACTCCCTACATAGTGATTTCCAGTGCCAGGTGGAAAATCAACCGAGCATTTTGGAGGAGTGCGGTGTATGTGAGAGACTCTTCTAATGATACACTCCACCAAGCCAGCTCCATTCCATCACAGTTGATGTATGAGCTCATATGAGAAAACTAACAGTGAGTTTAAACTTTTTTCCTGAATTTGCAGTTTTCTTTCTAAAAAGCAATTTTAAACTAAGAGAGATTGAGAACTTCTCTTTATCTTACACTGCCTCCTTTCAGCTGCCAGGACTATGTCCCAGACCATCTAATAACTATTTGTTTTCTTGCTGAAAGAAATGTGATAGTAAATTAATCCTTCCCATTTATACACAATCTTCCATGTTGATAGGAAGCCAAAGTACACTGATGAAAAATATAGGGACTTCATTTTGGACTTGTGGGAGGCTGGCACTTCAGAAAATTAAACATGCATCTCTCCCTGTTGTTCTCTGAGAAAATGTCCCTGTAGCAGACAACGAAAAAGAGAGCTGGAGAGAGTGAGTGGTTGAAACATATGACTGCATCCGCTAATGCAATGCAGCCATTTAATATGGCAGGCGGAAAACAGCAGCTGTTTAATTTCTTGCAACTACCCTGAAAAACTGATTAGGACAGGAAGTGAACTAAGGCTCGTGTATCTGGCCAAATGCAAGAAGGTTTATGTAAAAAGAATATAATTACCCAACAGTTTGCCCAGATGAGGGTCTAACACTGCTACTTGTGTGACAACAAAATTCCTTGTTGTCATTAAAACTTTTGTATGGCAAAAATGCTGCTGTTGTTTTTCATTGACAATCCTGTAAAATGTAAGTGGTAGTTTATATGCTGATACTTGAGGCTCTGCTTTCAGTGAAAAATGGATCATTGCTAAAAATGGGAAATAGCAATGGCTAAGGCAATTGGAGGAATTTACTGAAAAGTTATCTACATTACACAGATGTTTACCAGCTTGACATGTTGATATTCCAGCCATGATATGCATGCAAAGATAACTAGGACACCGTTTAATTTACAACTAAAGGAAAGTATTTCTTAAGTCATATGCTACAGCTAACTACTAGCATTTGTAATGGTTAGCATAATATTAGGTGGCACAGTTTATTTTGAACTGTTTTACTACCCTGTAAAAGAAATGGCATGAGAAAAAGTTTGAATCTTTTCTTGGGGAATTTTGTACAACTGTGATTGTCTGTTTGATCATTCAGTGCCTTTTTTGATACGCAGCTGCAAGCAGCGGTAACTAGACAAATATGGGAGTCCAAAGTCTGAATTGAAATGACAGTTGCAAAAATTAAACTGTCTTCATCATTTATATAATTTCCCACTTCATTTCTTATCTCCTCTCTTTGCTAATGGATAATATTATCTGGAAAAAAAAAAAAAAAGTCTGACATGTGAAAGAGTCTTAAGACTCTTCAGAGTCTTAAATTTACCAAGCTTTCACATGCTGTCTACCTGCCTCTTTGCAGGGTCTGCTTCATTTATTGACCATGTGTTCACACACATACACTATATATATTTTTATATATAATGCCATCTTTCAAAAGCTATTGCTGACACTAAAAAACACATAAATGCAAGATATTTTTGTTGGTAATTAAGATTTAGCAAGAGATTAAGCACTAAAAATAGAAAGAATACACAAAATACACTATTAGACCTAAATTACCTTAAAGTTTTGAACACAGATCATTCCTTTTTAATATGAATAGGATTCATATTTGCAGTTAGAATTAACAGAATAAAAATTTTCATACTTCTCAACCGTGAGACTTGATGTCAGATCAAGGACATGAAAAGATTATTTTCACCTGCTCCTTCTTCTGGTCTAGAGGCAGCTGCCAGCTCAGAAAAAGGGGCCTGGAACCATGTCTCAAGAGACTGTTCATACTGTTGTGCTGTGCATTGTTTCCTAAATATTCTGAAACAAATGTTCTGCTGGTCATTCTCTGAGACAGGATCCTGGTCTAGCCCAGTGTGGCGGTCTATACTCTTCTGAAGGATTTGACATTAGTTAGTGCAGAGATTGAAATAGCAGGGACCATTAGTTTGTTTGACAATACCTACATTATTACCATGGAGGGTATGAGAGCAAAACAAAAGAAATTGCTTTTGTATAAAGGACACTATAACATTCAGTTTACAGCACTGTCTGTTAGTAAAAGACAGCCTGAAATTACATGTGGAAAACTACCAAATAATCCTATTTGTTAGTCTACTAATACAGTGTTTTTCTCAGAAGTGTTTCCTCATTGAAATAACCTTATGAGATACATCTGTCTTTCACAAAAAATGCATTTCTGAACATTTTTTTCTGCTTTGGTTTGCTTTTAAAGCCCCAAGGGATGAGGTTTCTGCTTCTTCCCTTCAAAGTCTAGAATACTTCCCTTTTAGGAAAATTCTGCAGCTATTCAGCTTAGATTTTTTTTTTCTCAACCTATTATCTGCACTTAGGCACCCAGACATTTCTAACTAACTCTTTTGCTTTGGTTTTTTTTTATACTCTTCAAATACTTGCAGACTGCTGTCTCACAACATATCACAATTTAGTTGGGAGTTCATATATACCAAACAGCCATCTCCTTTCCCATCTCATATTGGGACTGAAATTTCAACAAATTATAAAAATTTGTCTCTCCATGGGAGAGGGAATTACTACAGTTCAAAGACTAATTTAAAAAGAAAAAAAATAAAGTTCTCTATTCATTTTGAAGGTCTTAGAATGATAATTAGCTAAGAGTTAAGGTGTTTAACAGGCACACATTAGAGAAGAACACTTCAAGACTCAGAAGGGAACATCGGAAGCAAAAAAGGAAAAACATCTGGGAGCTTTTTCCAGGCAAGAGAAGTTTACCAGCAATATTAAATGTTTAGCTTGGTATTCATGTTTTAAGCCTAGATTTATAAAAAAATATTTGTCATGCATGGCATATCACATAATTCACATGAATATATTATATTTTTTTGTATCTTTTCTTTTGCAATCCATATCCCCCAAATATTTACAGTTAAAAGAAATAATGAGGGAGTTAAATAATAAATAACAGCAGAGGAACTGTGAGTTTAAAGGCAAGCCATGGAGAACAAAATGGCCAGACCCTCAGCTGTCACCAGCTGACAGCCTTCAACTGAAGTCACTGAGAACTTACCCTTATTTCTTGTCGACTGTGATTAGAAAAAATGAAAGTTGCTGGAAAATTATTGAAAAATAAGAGTAAAAAGTGGTCATGTACCTTAGTAATTAGCAAGGCAGAACTGAAAAGATTCTTGTATGTTGGATGACAAAAGTCATATGGAAGATCCCAAATGAAATCAAATACAACTGAAAAGAGAAAAAGGCAGAAATATCATATTAATATTTTATGTTTCTTTTTACAAGCTCCTTTTGAATGAAAGTATTATTAGATAAGCCAATTCAGCAAAAAATAAAATTGAAATGTCAAATTACCATCAGTTTGTCCACAACTGTTAAGCACACATCTCCTTAGAAACTATATATATATCACATGCAAACATGCTCACACCTGATGGTTTAGCTAGTGTAAGAGACACAAGAAGCACAGAGTGGTTTATATTACATCCAAACTGTCTTTGCTGATCTCGCCTGAAAGTGAGCGCTTTGACTGAGCCTGGTTGGTGCAGCCTGGCTTGTTCTCACAGTGTGAGTAGATTGCCCATATCCACACAGCATTACACTCTGCCCTGGAGACTCTGGGCCCTATAAGGCATCCTGATGGCCCTGAGGCAGAATGATTGCCGTCTGTGTGTTCGTGTGTGTTTCCATCGCCTGGTGCCAGAAATAAAGAGAAGGCTTAGTTGCAGCCATCAGTGGTATTTTTAAAACATGCTGAGACTGTATGTTGTGTGCAAGTGTTCTGGGATGACAGTGGAAGACTGTCCAACATAGAGGTAGGTAAAGTCAATATAGTTCATATTTGTACCATCTATCTGGACTCGACACTGGAGAAAACAGTCCTGTGAGTTGTACATACTCTTACTGAGCAGGAGCCAAGCTGGCTCCCTCCAGAAGGAACCTGGGAGCAGTTCAGTATATGTGCAGAAGAGACAATAAAGGCACCAAGGCTCTGGACTGAGAAGGGAGGAGAAATACACTGACAACACAAACACACTCTTTCTACTTTACATTGGGCTCATCTCTGTACCATCTGTGTTAAACATTAATTCTAAAGCAAGCTAAAGATCAACAGCCCATATACCCAGCTTGCAGCTTCATTCATTCAGTTTATAGACTGTAGCCTCATGGTTCACAAGCAGACGGACCATTGCACACGTGTACTAAAATAAGCCTGAGCTGTTTTCCATTTTTCTACTACTCAGGAAATGTTTGTGGGTTTTGTTTTGTTTTAAAAATCAAATGAACGAACAAACAAACAAAAAACTCCCCTTAACTTTGTGTGATATTTTCCAATAAATGCAACAGTCATGCAGAAGTATCTTTAAAACAAATGCCTTAAAATCACTATGGCCAGCTTGTAACTCGACAGTGATATGCGCGTGTGTCTCAGGATACAGAACTTTCCTACTAACCTGGTGTCTAAATGAATTTGTCATGAGACACTGAAACAGAATCATTAATGTTTGGTGGAGCAAAACGACAATACTTTGTGGTCACAAAACAAAAATCTTCCACTAATGAACTGGAATCCTGAACACCTCCAGAGTATCCAAAACAGTTCCTGGGAAAAATAAGTATCAGCTGAAAAGCCAGGATATATGGCCACTTAGCTAAGCTGAAATCTGAGACACTTCAGTTGAACCGCCTGAGGATACTTTGCTATCTTTTTCCACTACCTTGAGGCTTCTTTCAATAAGCAATCGATTTCAGTTTTTAAGTTTGACAGCACATAGTTCCTTTTGCTAGCAATGAAATGCACATAATGATTTTTAAAGTATTCTCATAAACAGTTTGGGAGCTCCCAGGCCTAAGTGTCTCTCTATCAAATGACAGACCTAAATGTCTCTCTATCAAATGAAAACAGAATCCTGACGTTAAAAGTTATATTTTTACAGTGTCAGGTAGGGTCTTTATTAGTACCAGAAAAAGTCATTTTTACAATCCATTTTGAAGGCACTTATCTCTGTAGTTTACTGCTGGTAAAACAGCAAACGAGCTGTTAATTTATATGCCTTGTAACTGTACAACATAAATACAGAATATATTTATGTATTACATAATTTTTTTTCCCTTAAAGTGAGTATCCTTTTTCTTTGTTTAATCTGTTATCCTCATTATACAAAATAATTCATTAGAAGGAGGCTTCCAAACTTTATCCATCTTTGAAGAGATGATGATTACAGTCAAATAAGGTTGATAGCAATGCCAGCATGTAATACTTCTGAGGTGAGAAATTCAGAGAGGGCAATCGTGATTCCAAGTATGGCTTTGCCTAAACGCTTTATGCTAAACAAGGCCATGCAGTGTCTTATTTTATATTTCAACTACAATTAAACCTTGTGCATTTCTGTAAAGAATCCTCTGACTAAAATAACCATAGTAGGTATTAGGAGACTTTGATTTTCTTTCTTTTACTAATGCTCCATTAACCTCCAACATCTGTTCTCTCTGTGCACAGTCAGCAGCTCCACTAATCTCTCCCTTCTCTTCTCTTTTCTTCTAGTAGGAGCAGTCATCTTTAATAAAGTTGTTCTCCTCTCTCCAACTCCCTCTACACCACCATTGTGGTCTATTAGTGCACGCCATGCCACCGGGAATCAGTAGTGCTGCCTAGGCATAGATTTTGCTTTGTTTCAGCACTTCTCCACCCTGAAGCAGTGCACTCACAGGTCCATTAGAAACTTTTTATGTGAACTGATGCCTCTAGTACTGCATGTGAAAAGCTTTAGCGATCTTGAGGTGCAGCCTAAGGCCATGGTCATGGATATTTGGCCGAATTTGTCACTAAGTGGTAGTAGAAGCCAGACACTTGGAAGGTCTTAAAGTACTTTGTCTCATAACTTGCATATTTTTTTCCTGATGGTTCCTAGACTGCTGACAAAGCTATATAAAAGGATTACTTCATCTGCTACCTAAATCATTTTTCTTTGAAGCTGAAGGCAACAGTTAACAGTTCACAGCACCACAGTGCACTGTAAGAAGAACTGAAGGACATAATGCAGGATGTACACTGGGAAATTGCACAGACATATAGCATACTGTGTGAGAAAAAAGAGGCCTGACTGGGCTATTTTACATGTTATATTGTTGCTATGTCTAGATCTGCATAGATGTGCAGATGTGTTGATGGCTTTAATTGCCTGTACTACTGCACTGATGACTGTACTACTAATACTATAGTTTCTTAATTTCTATTCATGAAACTAAACAGCACCCATGGAAGACACACTCTTGAATGTTGCATCTTCCTCAATAGCCAATTCCTCAGGGACAGAAACACAAACCATTCTGAAGAACTTCTTACTTTATGGTAAAATTTAACGTCATGTGCTTGCCGTCCTGCCCTCATGAACTTCCATAAACAACATTAGTATTACCTAATGCCTATGAGAAGTTAGGACTGTCTTAACATCTCATCTAATATCACTGAGGGGAACACAGATCTGAAAAGACTTTCCTGCAACTCTATTCATTCCAGTGCCTTTTTTCCCCTCAATGTCTTATACAAACATCTTCAGTTACTTTTTTGGATGGTTGTCTATTAGCTATAAACTAGATTTCTGCAACTGTTGGCCATAGATATATCCAATTCCCTGTACTCTCTGGATGATTCAGAGAGATGAGATACCAGCGTAGCATTTTCTGAAGAGGTAATAAAAGAGAAATTAATCTGCCAGATGAAAATAACTCTTTGTTGTCAGCATGTCTCTGAACTGATAGATTAAATGCATGCTGAATTCTGAATGGAAAACGTGTTTACACAGTGCTGTGATTAATGGCCACAGCAATGCTATGTGCAGTAGTCCTGTACCCCTAATATTTCTGAAGGACTTTAATAACCTTAGGCAGCCTTGAGTTCAAATCTGAGATCCAAACTTCACTGTTCTTTGAGATCCATATGCAAACCAGAACTATATTTTTACAAAGTTTGCTCTTTATATAAGAGGTTGGAAAAAGTATGTGTGATCTTGTAGGTAAAGCACAGTACTCTGTGTCTGGATTTCATTTCTGTTTCCATTAAAAAAATCCTGGCTTATATAAGGCACATAATTTCTATGTTCCAGTTTCCTAACAGTTAAAATGAGAAGATAACAGCTCTATCTAATAGATGTCTTGTGAGAAACTGTACTAATACACGTACTGTATGCAGTTGTTATATGGGGCAGTAGTGACTCTCATTGGATTCAGCCTCACTCCAGGTGCACACTGAGGACCAGGCTTTGGCCAGCCTGTCAGCACCCAGTTGTTGGGCAAGGAAGGTCAGAGCAACTTGCTCTGACACTGGAGACATCACTTCAGGGAGGGCTGTTGCCTAGAAACACTCACTACTCTGTGAGATCCACACACCCATTCTGCTTAGGGCAGACCTTAGAAAAGCCTTAATTGCTTCATGGATAGTTCACCTAAAGCTAGCTGCTTAACACTAAAACAAGGACCAGTTCAAAATATACCTTGTGATTTTAATAAAACCTTAGCATTAAAGCAGCAGATTCACAAACTGAAGATCCATTGACTGGGAGCCTTTTTCAAGCAAAAGGCAGGAAGGTGAACAGCAGCAGCAGTAGATGTGAAGACTGGCAATGAGCCAGCAAGTGTTTAGCAGCTGGTGAACCACTCCAAGCGTAACCACTGGCATGGATGGAGGATGAATAAGACTTTTTATGTGTCTTCAGTACTTGATACAGTACTCCCATTTTTTAATTCAGCTGTCTCTGAACTTCCTCCTTTTGAAGCTGTAGAAATATTTCTCTGGGAAGGAGTTGATGTTACTGAAAACAGCCTTGATGGGGGGATGATCTTTTGCCAGATGGGGGACTGGTACTACTCTGACTTGCTGAGATCCTTACTAGGGCTGCACTGCACATACCAGTGGAGAGCATCAATGTAAATCCGGACCATGCTTTCCACAATAAGTGCTGTAGTGGTTTTGTTGATCTCAACAGTCAGAAGAAAAAAGCTCCCAGACATACATTGCACACTGGAAAACAGTAAGACTATGAGGAGTTTCTAAATTAATTTTGTGACAGTATCCAAATTAGTAAAAAATTATTCCAAATTCTGTTCTACATAATCAGGATACTCTAATAAATTTATATTCTTCATAGTCCTTCACTATTTACTTAGCATTCAATCACCATCTTTTTAGGTCTAAATGAAGTGCATAGTGAAGCACACTTGATATAAAGAGCCGATTATTGGTAACCGCTGGTTACTGAAACCAAATAAAGCTCACTGCACAAATTGAATCACTTCTCCTTTTCCTCTCCTCCCCAGTCTCCCCACAATTATAACTAGCTCTTCTGTGATCAAATGTGCATGTCTTGTCACAGCAGTGCCTGAAACGTAGATCTATAAGCAGCACCAGCTTACACATGGCTGGTAGCTCAACATGTAGATAAAACAGCCAATAGCCACAACCAAAGCACAGGCTGGAAAAGACAGGGTTTGCTCCTTAGTCTTCAACAGTCACTTAGATGATGGAAGTCTGTATTGGGTTCGCGTGGCAAGGTTTTGGTAGCGGTGGGGGAGCTACAGGGGTGGCTTCTGTGAGAAGCTGCTAGAAGCTTCCCCTGTGTCTGATAGAGCCAATGCCAGCCGGCTCCAAGATGGACCCGCCGCTGGCCAAGGCCAAGCCAATCAGCGCCTCTGTGATAACATATTTAAGAAGGAAAAAAACAAGTTAGGGAGAGCGTTTGCAGCCGGAGAGAGGAGTGCGAAGATGTAAGAAACTCTGCAGACACCAAGGTCAGTGCAGAAGGAGGGGGAAGGACGTGCTCCAGACACCAGAGCAAAGATCCCCCTGTAGCCCGTGGTGAAGACCATGGTGAAGCAGGCTGTCCCCCTGCAGCCCATGGAGGAAGGATGAGGGGGTGTAGAGATTCCACCTGCAGCCCATGGAGGACCCCATGCTGGAGCAGGTGGAGGCACCTGAAGGAGGCTGTGACCCTGTGGGAAGCCCATGCTGGAGCAGCTCCTGGTAGGACCTGTGCACCTGTGTGATGTGGTTCAGCCCCAGCCGGCAGCTGAGCACCACGCGCCACTCGCTCATCCCTCCCCCAGCGGGATGGGGAGGAGAATGGAAAAACAACGGCAAAGCCTTGAGGGTTGGGATAAGGGCAGGTTACTGGGACAGCAAGGGAGAGGGAAAATAATCAACAGTACTGATAACAGATATTCACAATGGGTGATAACAGAGAACAATTTACCGATCCAACGACCGACTGACTGCCCGCTCAGTCTGTCCGGAACTGCACCGAAACCGAAACCGCACCACCCCCTCCCCTGCCTGACTAGCCCCCCTTTTATGGTGAGCATGATGTCACATGGTATGGAATAGCCCCCGGCCAGCTTGGCTCACCTGTCCTGGCTCCTTGTGAAATTAACTCTGTCCTTGCCAGAACCAGGACACTGTGGAGAGAGGAGCCCACGCACGTTTGCTGGCAGGACTTGTGACCCCATGGGGGACCCATGCTGGAGCAGTTTGCTCCTGAAGGTCTGCACCCCATGGGAAGGACTCACATTGGAGAAGTTCATGAAGGACTGTCTCCTGTGGGAGGGACTCCATGCTGGAGCAGGGGAATGATGAGAGGAGTCCTCCCCCTGAGGATGAAGAAGCGGCAGAAACACCGTGTGATGAACTGACCGTAACCCCCATTCCTGTCCCCCTGTGCCTCTGAGGGAGGAAGGAGGTTGAAACCGGGAGTGAAGTTGAGCCTGAGAAGATGGGAGGGGTGGGGGGAGGTGTTTTAAGAGTTGATTTTATTTCTCATTCCTCTACTCTGTTTTGCTTGGTAATAAATTAGATGAATTCCCTCTCTAAGTTCAGCCTGTTTTGCTCGTGACGATAATTAGTGAGTGATCTTTCCCTGTCCTTATTTTGACCAATAAGCTTTTCGTTATACCTTTTCTCCCTGTCTAGTGAATGAGGGCAGTGATAGAGCGGCTCTGGTGGGCACCTGGCCTCCAGCCAGGGTCAACCCAGCACGGTGTCCAAGAGACAGCAATCAGCTGCTTTGTACACAGGTCTGCTGCCCATCCTGAACACAGGGCTTCTCTCACCACTCACCCCCCACACCTGACGTGACCAACACCGCAGAACCCTCTTGGGCACCTGGCCATCTTAGCTGAGCTGTGCCAGGAAATCCTTTCAATTGCAGCTGAAAAATGGTAATGCCCACAGTCCACCTTTGGGCACTGAGAACAGGGACAAGGAATTGAGTTTCACAGCCTTGTCAAAAAACCTCCAGGGATGGTCTTGGTGTTATACTGAACCACCATTTCTTTTAGGATTTATTAAGGCTTTTCCATGCTGGGAAAAGTTCATTCAGAAAAGTACTGTTTGGTACTGCTTTTCAGGAAGAGCTGTGAAAATAACTGATTTTTTTAGTTCAGCAGCCAAACTTAAAAACAACCCCACAACTTTTGATCTGAACAAAATGTAGCATGTTTTCTTTTCTTATTTTCACTTAGACGGCTTCTACCCTCCCTGCTGTTTGGAATTCAAGTCAATTTAAAATAGAAATATTTTATCTTTAGTGCTGGCAAAACAACCAAAAATCCAAACACTTCCTATTTCATGACTTTATCCTCCATTAGCATTATTTGGTAATCTGATCAAATGACATGGGGAACTCATTTTGACATAGCAAATAGTCTGGGGATGCTGACTCCAGCAAATTTACTATTAGCTAAAAAAAAGAAAAAAAAGAAGATAAAACAAACCCCCAAATCACTTAGCTCTTTTTAGAGCAGAATCCTCTGCTGTACAGTGGAGGAAAAAAAAAAAAAAAAAGAAGTATCAGGGATGACCTTATATGTCTATCCTGTGTGCCCTTATCAAAATGCTGATTGTATGCTCCAGATATGCATCCTTTTCCTTCACAAGAAAGCAAGTTCTGAAGACAGAGAATAGATCTGAATCATCAGGGGGTGTGTGATGGGGAAAAGGGGCAAGGGGAATAAACCAGTTTTTTAAAGTTTTCTCTATTTCATCTCACTAACATTTTTAGGTCAGAAGAAAAGTCAGAAGAAAATCTCACAGTGCTTTTAATAGTTTCCCCCAGCAACCAGCTTGTTTTCAAGGAACTAAGCAAAGCAAAACCAGTCATGGAAAATGGTTCCAACAGTCTAGCACATCATGGTTCCTTTAGCTTGTTCAGAATGAAGGCACGGAAAAGGCACTAACAAGAAAGTCCTGCTTTCCCTTCCCAGTTCTTAGAAGTGGCTCTTCTCTTCCAGCTGTAACAGTCAGTGTTTTCTGCCTGCCACTTAGGGAGGATGAGGCTGTTGTCAGTGATGTTTAGGGAATGGAGCTGACCAAGTGTCATTGCAATTGCTATGGGATTGGAGTGTGCAATGAAGATCAGAAGCAACAATGAGCTACGATCCAGCACCACAACTGAACACCAAGGGTCTAATTCTGCTTTTGTCTTAAATTACTCTATTAAAATAATTTGAACTCATGAGTGTGTAATACCACTAACACTTTCATAAGTACTACAGACTTTCTCAGTTATAAGATATTGATAGTCTTATGACAAATTTCTTATGAAAGAAAATCATAGAATCATAGAATTATAGAATAGTTTAGGTTGGAAGGGAGCTTAAAGATCATCTAGTTCCAACCCCCCTGCCATGGGCAGGGACACCCTCCACTAGACCACATTGCCCAAAGCCTCATCCAACCTGGCCTTAAACACTTCCAGGGATGGGACCTCCACAACCTCTCTGGGCAACCTGTTCCAGGGCCTCACCACTCTAACAGTAAAGAATTTCTTTCTAACATCTAATCTAAATCGACCCTCCTTCAGCTTAAACCCATTACCCCTTGTCCCGTCACTACACTCCCTGATAAACAGTCCCTCACCATCTTTCCTGTAGGCCCCTTCAGGTACTGGAAGGCCGCAATGAGATCTCCCCGGAGCAGCCTTTTCTCCAGGCTGAACAACCCCAACTCTCTCAGCCTGTCCTCATAGGAGAGGTGCTCCAGCCCTCTGAGCAGCTTCGTGGCCCTCCTCTGGACTCTCTCCAACAGCTCCATGTGTCTCCTGTACTGGGGCCCCCAGAGCTGGACGCAGTACTCCAGGTGGGGTCTCACAAGAGCAGAGTAGAGGGGCAGAATCACCTCCCTCGACCTGCTGGTCACACCTCTTTTGATGCAGCCCAGGACACAGTTGGCTTTCTGGGCTGCAAGCGCATACTGCCGACTCATGTTGAGCTTCTCATCAATCAACACCCCCAAGTCCTTCTCCTCGGGGCTGCTTTCAATCCATTCCTCGCCCAGCCGATAGTCATGCTTGGGATTGTGCCGACCCACATGCAGGACCTCGCACTTGGCCTTGTTGAACTTCATGCGGTTCACACGGGCCCACCTCTCCAGCCTGTCAAGGTCCCTCTGGATGGCATCCCTTCCCTCCAGTGTGTCGATCACACCACACAGCTTGGTGTCATCAGCAAACTTGCTGAGGGTGCACTCGATCCCACTGTCCATGTCTCCGACAAAGATGTTGAACAGTGCCGGTCCCAGTACCGACCCCTGAGGGACGCCACTCGTCACTGTTCTCCACTTGGACATTGAGCCGTTGACCACAACTCTTTGAGTGCGACCATCCAGCCAATTCCTTATCCACCGAGTGGTCCATCCATTGAATCCATGTCTCTCCAATTTAGAGACAAGGATGTCATGCAGGACAGTGTCAAATGCCTTGCACAAGTCCAGGTAGATGACGTCAGCTGCCCTTCCCTTGTCCACCAATGCTGTAACCCCATCATAGAAGGTCACCAAATTTGTCAGGCACGATTTGCCCTTAGTGAAGCCATATTGGCTGTCACCAATCACCTCCTTATTTTCCATGTGCCTGAGCATAGCCTCCAGAAGCGTCTGCTCCATAATCTTGACAGGCATGGAGGTGAGACTGACCAGCCTGTAGTTCCCTGGGTCTTCCTTTTTTCCCTTCTTAAAAATGGGGGTTATGTTACCCCTCTTCCAGTCGGTGGGAACTTTGCCATACTGCCAGGACTTCTCAAATATGATGGGGAGTGGCCTGGCCACTTCATCCACCAGTTCCCTCAAGACCCGCGGATGCATCTCATCAGGTCCCATGGACTTGTGCACCTTCAGGTTCCTCGAACCTGATCTTCTCCTACAGTGGGCGGTTCTGCATTCTCCCAGTCCCTGCCTTTGCCTTCTGTGACCTGGGCAGTGTGGCTCAAGCATTTGCCAGTGAAGACTGAGGCAAAGAAGTTGTTGAGTACCTCAGCCTTCTCCATACCCTGGGTAACCAGGTCACCCGTTTCATTCCAGAGGGGACCCACATTTTCCCTTGTCCTCCTTTTATCACTAACATACCTGTAGAAGCTTTTCTTGTTGTCCTTGACATCCCTGGCCAGACTAATTTCTACCAAGGCTTTGGCTTTCCTCTTCCACCCTCTGTAGGCTTCCTTTTTTTGTTTGACTTTGCCCAGGACCTCCTTGTTCATCCATGGGGGCCTCTTGGTGTTTTTGCTTGACTTGCTCTTTGTTGGGATGCATCGCTCCTGAGCTTGGAGGAGGTGACCCTTGAATATTAGCCAACTGTCTTGGGCCCCTCTTGCTTCCAGGGCTTTGTCCCATGGTATTCTACCAAGCAGATCCCTGAAGAGGCCAAAGTCTGCTCTCCTGAAGTCCAGGGTAGTGAGCTTGCTGCACGCCCTCCTTGCTGCCCTGAGGATCCTGAACTCCACCATTTTGTGGTCACTGCAGCCAAGGCTGCCCTTGAGCTTGACATCCCCTACCAGGGCCTCCTTATTGGTGAGAACAAGGTCCAGCATGGCACCTCTCCTCGTGGGCTCTTCTATCACTTGGAGGAGAAAGTTGTCATCGACACATTCCAGGAACTTCCTGGATTTCTTGCGCTCAGCTGTGTTGTCCCTCCAACAGATGTTGGGGTGGTTGAAGTCCCCCCGTAAGGACCAGGGCTTGTGAGCATGAGGCTGCTCTTATCTGCCTATAGAGGGCTTCATCTGCTCGGTCTCCCTGGTTAGGTGGCCTGTAGCAGACCCCTGCTATGACATCCCCTGCTCCAGCGCTCCCTTTAATCCTGACCCATAGGCTCTTGGTCAGCCACTCATCCATCCCCAGGTGGAGCTCCATGTTGATGTAGAGGGTGACGCCCCCTCCTTGCCTGCCCTGCCTGTCCTTCCTAAAGAGCCTGTACCCTTCCATCCCAACACTCCAGTCATAGGAGCTATCCCACCACCTCTCTGTAATGCCAATAAGGTCATAGCCTTGCAGGTGCACACACATCTCCAGCTACTCTTGTTTATTCTCCATGCTCCATGCATTTGCGTAGAGGCATTTCAGTTGTGCCCCCGTTGAGGCTGACTTATTGGCTGGGGTGGCTGGAATTCTTTTGAGGTATCTTCTAGTGTTACCCTGTTGGTTCCTGTTGTGTCTGGAGCTCCTGGCTCATCTCCTCTAGGCTTCAAGCGCATCACCTAGCCCTTCTGAATTTATGTAAAGAAAAAAGTCAACATTTTTCACAACTGATTTTTTTTTTTCTGTGAAAAAAGTGCATTTCCATTATGTGAAGAACTTTGATGGCCTTCAAGAAAAATACACATCTTTTGTTCCTTTTCTGCAGTATTGCCTGTGGTAAAAATTTTTATTTTGGAAAGCTGGAACAGTAAGCATGGCAAATCCATGTGCTTCAGAATCTTTTCTCTTTGAGAAAGAGCCGCGTTCCAGAATATGAAAATTACTCTGTTGATTAACATCCTTAATATAAAAATATCTTTTTATTGCTAAGTCACCATATAACTCATTAATTACTCTTATCATGAAAAAAATGAAATTATTTCTGGTAATCAAGCTCTTTCCTCATGCCCTGAAAACAGCTGTCCTAACTGAATAATACACAAATGACAGGTGAAGAAGCAGAATTTAGGAATCATTTTCCATAAGAGATTTCTATTCTTTTTTTAAGTTCCTTAGAAATTAAGTGAGCTGGACTCTGGGAAGTTATAAATATCTTCTAGGAAGAACTGCTTATTCAAGCAAATAGCTAATATTCTTCAGAATAAACAGCTGAATTGTTTTATTGATTGTGCATTTATTAGGAGAACCACATGGGAAACATTCATTGCCAAAACCAGAAATATTCTGTAGAACACAGCATGGAAAAACCGCTGTCCTGCAAGCATGGTGATCCAACATAATGTAACACAGAAATTAGAGAATGAGTCTGTAATGCAGCTATACACAGATCCAAAGGCAAATCACTTAAACCACTTGCCTGCTCCTTCATCTCCCACTGTATGACTAAGAACAACTACTTCTGCTTATAGGAGGATTACCATTTGTAGGCATTACTACTAGTGATCATTAAAAAAACCCACACAAACCACTAAAAGTTTCCAACAACATTGCTGTTATCATTCTTCACATCGTGGAACACAGGGAAATAACTTTTACAGGAAGTTTTTAAAGAAGCTTCAAAAATTGAGGGCTTGAGAACAGATATAAAAACAAAAAAAAATGACGGAAGAGGATATCTGATTCCATTTTAGTTGTACATCTGATTCTTGGGCTTCACTGCCTTTCCAGGGATCTGGACTTCACCATGTAACTTTCTAGGAACACTCTAAGATGCCTTTTTATTATGTCTCTTCCACCTGCTTGCAAAATATGGATATTTTGATTTTTCAGTTCCAAATCCAAATAAAAAATAGTAAAAGAAATTCCTCCTGGAGAGGCCCAAAGTTATTTTTGTTTCAGTATAGTTGATAAAATGCTTCACTTTCATTCTGTTTTAAAACTGCCAAAATATAAGTTTTAAAAAATTGGTTTTGAATATCTTTTAAAAAACATTTGTAGAAATCACCCAGATTTTTCCTAACATTTTTTCCATTTGAAAGGTCTTTTTGTGATGAATTAGTATTTGGATAAATAAATGATTCTTTTTCCTTTCCCTGATCTTCAGCTGGTAAAAAATTATCTAATTAGAGTAAGGTCAGCTTATACTTGCAGAGGATGTCGCTCCTGTCTCTAAGCAATTCAGCCCACAGATCCTTCCACTGTCCTGTTAAAGGTAGCTACAAGCATGCCTGTGGTGCATACATCAGGAGGGAAATACAGGCACTTTGGCTACTCAAAGCATGAGAAGAACATTTTCATCTCAAAGTGTACTCCTGGACTACTTCTAGAGGGAGAGGGGAAACAGGGAACAGAAAAAAATGTTTAAGTATTTCACATTTAATTAAAAACAATGTGATCTGACTTTTGATCAACCCTCTCACCCGTTCACAGCAGATTAACCACTGGCCTTGGTCCACATGGGGCCCTCTAAAGTCAATGTCAGGCACTCTGTTGATGGGATTTTCTTATATATCCCTCTAAGAAGCCGGTTTGTTACAATCTTTGAAGGCTGCTATTCTTTGCAAGACAAAATATGAATGTCACCACAGAACAACCTCCCTCATTTCTAAAATGAAAGACTTATAATGTATGCTTCAAAAGATGGCTGCTGGTAAGGCATAAAGTCAAGGAAGATTTTGTTTTCATTTCTTTTATTTATTCTTGAGGGGACAGAAGGAAATCCTGCAGCCTTTGAAAAGATCGGGGAGAGTGATGGATCAAGATTGAGGTAATATTTCCTGCATTTGAAAAACAATGTCTGAACAGTTCTCTGGAGGATGTACTGTAAATTCTCAAAATTAAGCACTTTTTTGAAGAATTATCTTAAAAGTTTATCTTCATCTTTCTTCTCATAATCTACTATTTTCCACACTTTTACTGAATCCTGAGGGCTTACCATACATATTCAGCTCACAGGAAATCTCATTATCTTTCAACGCTAGGCATCCCATCCCATTGTTGTGCCAGCAACACAGGCTACTTCTGTAAGATTCTGTATAGTATCTTATTTCCTACTGCTGGACGTACATGAATCATTGAAACAGGAGAATATAGCAGTTCCTCCTGTGGCCCATTTATTTACAGAAGTCAAAGTTTTGTATACCAGCAACACAGCATATTATGTGCCTGTGAAAAATCTTGGCAGAAGCGAAGAATTACAAAAAGCATCCAAAATGGGGAAGTTTCTGTTCAGCACTCTGAAATGTGAACTCTCTGTGATCCATCCAATTTGTTCCAAGACTGAAATGCTTTCAAATGAAAAAAACTGTAAATGGAGCTCCAATCACCATAAGTGGCAGCAGAGAATCATTAAGAATGACAAGTGGAGTATTTTTATAGTATATTTAGAGAATTCTTGAACATACACAATACTTTTCAGCCTTCTTTATCCCCTCATATAACTGCCAAGTTTTGCTGATGATATTGCACTTTTTGCTATTCCTTCCCTAGCACAGTGCTTTGAATGAAAAGGAAACAGCTTGAAGCTTTTCTTTCTGCTCTAAATGTTGCCTGGGTCCTGAATGGAACAGCAGCAGAGCTGCGTCTACCTGCCAGTGACCAAACACTAAAAAGGCACTTAGCTGAATACTGGAGTCTCTCGTCTACTTAGTAAACTGGCACATGTGTCAGTACTGTATTACCACAATTAGACTAAAGTGGGGTTCCTTGGGATCTTTACGGAACAACTAACCAACCAGACAGGCAGCAATGAGTGAGGTCCAGTGAACCTTGGAGCCATGCACTGAACTACAGTACTGTGCAATAGACCTAACAGACTCTGTGTTAAGGTAACACACTATGACCTGATGTAACACAAGTTGCAGTAAAATGCACACCAGCCAAAAGCCAGACTTTAATAAGATGAAATGAGCTGTAGGACTGCTTGGAAAGGTGTTCACAGTACAGCATTATAGTTTACCATTGTAAATCTATGTAAAAAGCAAATAGTTACGTGAGTGAGCTACATTCACTTAAAAAAAATAGAGAAAGGAAAAGGAAAAAGGGAGCATCTGTTAGCATAACATCTCTCATAATTTGCTGATCTGTGTAACATTCTGTAGATGGCAGTGTGGGTAAACCATCTCTGAATTCATAATATTGCAGTACTTGGCTTCTTTGCATGTATAAGACAGCAATAGCTAAGCTAGTACAGACAGACTTTGTCAGTAAGAAAACACGGCATTTTTGGAAGCAGAAATCAACTGAATATTCATATGGTGAAGACATCCTGCGATGTATCTGCTTTCTAAACTGCAGCTAGGTTAGATCCCAGTTCTCGCTTCCCCTTTTATGTATCATGACATATCTAATTTTGAGTCGTCTGGGATACACCTCATATTAGTACCTGTCCTTATACAATGGCTTAAAGTGACACACAGTGCATGTTAGGAATAGCTGTAGAATGGCTTCAGATAGCTGCTGCTCCCTTCCTCCTGCTTGGAATCAAATCCCACAGCTCTGGAGCCAAAAGTCTCTTTACATTTCTGATCTTTGGAATTTTCAGCCCCGGTTTATGGCTGGAGATCAGGTCTTCTCTTAGCTGCTGCTCTGGGATTTCCAGACACATACATTGGGTTCATAGCCATACAGTTGGTGTGTCAGCCTAGCCCTGACCAGTTTCAGTAGAAAAAAAAAAACCTACTAGCTTTTGTTAGGTTTCTTTTCAGAACTATTCCCAGATCCTAAAGTGATGCCCCACACCACTTTCAGTGCTGTACTGGGATTAAAACTGACATGACAAAATACAAAAGCCTGATGCATACTATATTTCCATCAGGAGTCTGAAGTGAATGCTTTAAAGCCCTTTTTGCAATCTACCTCTATGTCTTAGTAAATCTAGGTGTTTGAAATGTTTAGAGCCATTTAAACCTGTAACCAAAATACATATTTGAGACGGAGAACAAAGGCTCTTTCTTAATTTCTTTTCTCTGCCAGGTAAGAGTCTTCATATATTCTGGGAACAGTTCTGTTGGTCTTAATCCTTAAAGATTATGACCATTTCAGATCAGGTTTGGTGTCCAGACCTGTAGCCCAGGGCCAGGCAGCAGCCCAGCCGTGAGGCAGCGGGAACGGGAGCTCCGGTGGGGCCCAGCACTACAGCCTTGGCCTAAAGCAGCTCCTGCAGGACAGGGGTCAGCAAGGCCCAGGCCTCCCCACAGCGCTGCCGGGGGTCTCATCCCAAGGCCACCCGGGGGAAGGGGGCAGCTCCAGGCTGCGCTGCCCTGGGCCTGCTGCCAGACCCTCAGGAGAGGGGACACGCTCAGGGCCCTGCTCCTCCACGTGCATGTCTGGCAAAAGTCAATCCTATATGATGTAACCCTTATTTTAAAGGTGACCAAATAAAGAATGTGTTGTTTTGAACTCTTTGTTTAGTCCTTCTTCCAGTAAGTAGGATGCTAGAGAGTTGCATCCAAGTTTTTATTTGACCTCTGAACAGTTCAAGGATGAATGAGGCATGTTTGGCTCCTTGCCTCCTACATTGGCTCATCCTTACTTTGCTTTAGATTAACGCTGACCTGATGCTGATTTATCAATGAGAACAGTGATTCTGCTGCATCAAGCCAGCATTGATGAAACTCAAACAGTGTAAAACATCCAGTTTTGCAATATAAACACAGGTCATCAAATCCTTTTAAAGGAGAACCCATTCATAACATGCAGAATGTGTGCCTGAAATGAATTTATCTATAATTTTTAGTGATGATGATTGATTTCTACTCAGAGACAGGAGACAATTCATCGGTCTTCGTATCACCTTATCTCCATCCTAACTCATGTCAAATTGTTGGGCAGATAAAAATGAGAACTTTTGGTACTTGAAAGATAGAAATACTTTTCATTGCCAGCATACCATTTTCTTTTCTTTACCAATTCTTTGTTAAAATGGGTAAGTTCATATATATAAAATAAAAAGGTGAGCTGAGGATTTTTAACTTTAGCAAGTGGAATAGCTACTAGTATTGTATGGCCTACCTATGAAAGTAGGATGGAGGTTCCCCAAAAAGAGATTTAACCTGAGACATGAGGCTTACACTCTTTCCTTATCTTGTGAAAAATATTAAGGTGACTTAGCTCAATCCAGTCTTCCAGGCTTTGGCTTTCCATGTCAATTTAAAGTTGCCATATTCATCAACCCCAATGCACCTTGTGCATTGATCCCTCACTGACATTCATTCAAGGAAAATATATGTTTCATAAAAAATCCAGATCCACCACTTCACATGGTATTTGCTTTTCCCATGCAAAATCTGCATCCAAAGTTGACCTCAGTTACAAAGCATTTTTGGGAGTTCAGACTTACTACTTTTGTGGAGAATGGACATAGCTTTCCGCTGAACTAGTATTGTCTTTGAATTTAGCTGCAATGTTTCTACTGTTTACTGAGTTAAAACTCTTAAATATCACAGGCATTTTTTTATTATTGCTGTTGCTTTATTTTATTTACCTAATCTAATAAACAGAAAAATGAAGTGCAGACGAGAAAAAGGTTAACACTTTGTTTCAAGTTATTCATTACTCTTTTCCTTTAACAGCCAGCAGGAAAGTTTTTTAAGTATCTTTAGCTATAACTCACAGAACACACCAAGCCTACTCAGTAGGATATTTTAAAATAAACAAATGTGGACATATTTATGTAAGCAACCCTTTTCTGCTAGACATTCATTACATGAAATATTTATCAGAAAGTTCATTCCTTCTCCCATATAATTTACCCATAAATCACCTACCTGCTCTTCTTCCTCCAGCAAACTTCCTAGTCCTATACTAGAAAAAAATTTAGTTTATCATTAAAAAGCTTTCTCTGATATATCTAGATATGTGTTTGGCTAGTGGATTTCTAGTTTCTCACCCTTGCACAGGGAAAGTACCAGAGTGGAGACTTGCTGGAGAGAAGGCCTGCTGATACATTTGATTGGTTATGATGTCATGAAATAGTGTCCTCACCTCTCACTTCAGCTCATGCCAGACTGGTCAGAGGCATATTTGTACTCTCACAGCTTTGATTACAGGTTGCCTCACGCAGTTAATGATAGACAAAATCCAAAGTGGTTTTGCTTTTCAGCACATAGCTGTTCAGAGGTAAGCTGTGTGATAATATGAATCCCTAACACTGGGAGAAGATTTAGGTAAAATGTTATGTTTGTGAAGCATCTGTTCATTTAAAAAGAAGTATAAATTAGAAATACAATTAATTTTGCAGGATTGTGCTCAGGACTTAACTCAGCAGGAAAACATTGTAGACATTTTAGTAAACTATTTTTGTCATTCCTTCTGACAGTCTAGATCTGTTTCTCCGTACTTAGCACAGCATTTGTGTTTGCTTAGCTTTAACTGACACTCTGCTCACCGCCCCTGGAGCTGGCTCCTGGTAAGTATTTTTTTCAAAAATTAAACCAGGTGTCTTTTCTATATTCAGATAAGATTTTTACTCTTGATGTCTTTCATTTTCTAATAGCCATCTGCTCATGTTATTTCTTGATGAAGTTGCTGGGTCAATCATAAATACAACAAACTTTTTTTTTAAAAAAAGACCCAAAGTATATATCGTTTAACATATTCATCAATGTCCTGGATGACGGGATGGAGCATACCTCAGCAAGTATACCCTCAACTGGGAGGAGTGGCCAACACACCAGAAGGATGCACTGGCATTCAGTGAGACCTGGACAGTCTGGAGAGTTGGGCAAAGAGGAATCAAATGAAATTCAACAAGGGCAAGTGCAGGGTCCTTCACCCAGGGAGGAATAACACCAAGCACCAGTACAGGTTAGGGCTTGACCTGCTGGGAAGCAGCTCTGCAGAGGAGGACTTGAGAGTCCTGGTGGACAACAAGTTATCCATGAGCCAGCAATGTGCCCTTGTGGCCAAGAAGGCCAATGGTATCTATCTTGGGGCACATTAAGAAGAGTGTGGCCAGCAGGTTGAGGGAGGTTATCCTCCCCCTCTACTCTGCCCTGGTGAGGCCACATCTGGAATTCTGTGTCCAGTTCTGGGCTCCCCATGTCAAGAAAGACAGGGAACTACTGGAGAGAGTCCAGAGGAGGGCTACAAGGATGATTAGGGGACTTGAACATCTCTTGTAGGAGGAAAGGCTGAGAGAGCTGGGTCTGTTCAGCCTGGAGAAGAGAAGACTGAGAGGGGATCTGATCAACACTTATAAATATCTAAAGGGTGGATGTCTAGAGGAAGAGGCTAGACTCTTCTCAGTGGTGCCCAGCAACAGGACAAGGGGCAATGGACACAAACTGGAACACAGGAAGTTCCATCTGAATATGAGAAAAAACTTTTTTACTCTGAGGGTGACAGAGCACTGGAACAGGTTGCCCAGAGAGATGTGGACTCTCCTTCTCTGGAGATATTCAAAACCCACCTGGATGCGATCCTGTGCAACCTGCTCTAGGTGATCCTGCTGTAGTGGGGGGGTTGGACTAGATGATCTCCAGAGGTCCCTTCCAACCCCTGCCATTCTGTAATTCTGTGATTCTATATTTCTATATATTTGTATATTGCCAGTGGACTAAGATTTGCACAGACCTCCTCTTCATTTCCTGTACAGAAAGGAATTTTAATGACACCTGCGAGGGCTGTCTGCCAGAGTTAATCAATACTAAATGAACAAATATAAAATAGAAGCAGGTCCTAACATTTTCAGTTAACATTATGTGACTATGCAAAGTAAAGAAAAGACTTAACTCCCTATTTTAAAGCTGAAACTTAAGGTCTGACTAGTATGATTTTTCAGGACTGTTGATGATGTCCCATGAGTTCTTCAGATTCCTATTGAAAAAATAAAATTAATGTTAGTTTTGATGAGATAAACAATAACTTTGGAAAGTAATATTATCTCTTTTTTTGCCAAGATAACACAATTTATCTAAGCAAAACTTTCTATCTTCCAGTGGCATTATATACTAATGTTTCTTTATACTCAAACATTTGTGCCAACTGCCTTGAAGTTTTTATTGACTTTGAGAAGGACAGGAGTGGGGACATAGTCTTGCTGTCTTTTAATAGGTTTACTTGTATTTCATGGTGGTTTTTAGCAGTTACTGAAAGATCGGATATAATTGAAATAATTGTGCACACATAGAATGCACGTATTTTAAAACCAGATTTTTTTCTTCTCAGTAAAAATTTTATTGTCTTTTGAAACATAGCAATGATAAGATATATAAAACTAATCCTGCAGTTGCAACTTGCAAATATGGCTGACTGAAGTTTATTTCTAGTTATTTACACTAACAGTTTTGTGTTAGTTTAGGTGCCTTTTCTTATTTAGATTTGAAGAAAGCAATTTTTTTGTTTGGTTGGGATTTTTTTTCCTCATATGATTGAAAGTGTCTGGCAAATTACATATTAAATTTTTATGGCTGCAGTAAAAATTTGAGTCCTACTTATATTTCTCCTGATTGGCTTATAGGTAAAATATAGCAGAGATGCCTCTTTATATCAGTTAGTCATCTGCAGGCTCTGTCTTTGTAAGTTTTTTCATTAATACATAAATACTATCTCCAGCTAGGTTGAAATCCATTCTAAACTGACTTCTGTTAACAAATAGTTGCCCTCCTTTCTTTTATACGCTGTACTTAGTTCTTTCATATTGACAAAGATTTTATGATTGATTTTGATAAACTATTAAATCAAGAGCATTCATAGAGGGCAGCTTTGTGATAAAATCAATAGATTTACTCAGCAGGACTTCAGATTTTTAATCAGGAAGCAGGTTCTCTATAAACTTGTAAAAATGTGAAAAATCAGTACATCAGTCTTGCATACAAACTGGGATTCAGTTCTAAAATATAATCACTCATCTTGTAGAGTCTTGTATTGTTTTGGAAGAAGTAAGTCTGGGAATGCATCTAAGGACCAGCCTGACCTGACTTTCACACATGAAAGAGGCAACAGGTGACTAATGTTCAAACCCTCCAGCAAATGACTGAATGACTTGCTCTTCTGTGGTAACACTAGGATAAATTCCACAATACTTTTCAAATAGGAAAAAGTCTTTTTCTTCCTAGATGATGTCAGCTAAGCCATACTGAACAACTTAATTTCTCACCCACAGCAAGCTGTATTTGGTGAGTATTATAAAAGACATATGTTCCACACAGCCATTTCCTCTGGTTCAACCTTCTGTTACCTTTAGGTCCAGAATGGTAACAAGTTACTTACATCAACTAGAACAGATATACCTATTACCCATATACAGTATACCTATTACCCATGCAGAGCTCGCCCTTCCTGAATTAGTCTTACTTGAAATTTATATCATGTTTTGGGTTTGTTTCACAAATAACATCTTCCATCAAACTGACAAGTCCTTTTCTTTAACTTGTTTCCATAATAAATATCCCATCTCTTAAATCTGTTTTCATTAGCAAAGACATGGGTGAGGCAGAAAGGGCTTCTATGTGGGCAGAAAACACTTTCATTTTCTGTAGCTATTATTGAATGTTTTTATTTGTATTTTTACATCACTTCAGCATAATGCATCTTATTATGATTGACAGGTCTGTAATGGGATTTTTTGCTATTGTCATCAGGTTGCAGAAAAAAGAGGTAAGTTTTACCAGTTTTGACCTGTAAGCATGTGTCAACATTGGACTTACTTACAAATTATTGTATATCTTTCAGCTGCCAGTTTGTTGCCAGACATAAGTAACAATGGTAAGCACAACCCTGTAGTTGATCCATTTTGGATTGTTCACTTTTCCAAAATTATATCCTCTGTTTAGATCTTTAGTGAAATTCCTACTCATCTGACTTGAGACCAGAGACACAATTTCCACTTACACAAGGAGTATGGTGTAAGGCTTTTTTTAACTACCCCCAGGCTTTGCCTACTTTTTGATTCCATGGAGACGATCTGTCTTCTAGCTTATCACACCTTCAAAGAGAAAATAATGCATTAAGTGTTATACGAAGGTATTTTTAAATTTTATATCAAATTAATAGAGCTGACAAAACAGTGAAAAAACAACAACAAAACCAGGTTTTGCTGTACTGAAAAGATGAATAATAATCTTGGGTTTGGAAGATGAAAAAGCCTCAGATGCTTATCTAAGCTTTTTTGATTGATTGGAGTTTTCTACCAAAAACTCCCAGAACAATATATTCTTTGCTTGTATTTTTTGCAAATCAGAAGGTTTTGATCATGAAAAATGCTTTGGAAGTTTGGGTTGGTTCAGATTAGAATTAATCTGAATATTACAATAATGTTACAATATTACAGCAATATTAAAATAATATTATTGTTCACTGTGTTGAAAAAAGTTGATGGATGTGGACCAGTTTCCAAAGATAAAAATAAAAACAAAAACAAACCCCCAAAAATACACACAAAGATTAATTTCAGACACTATAAAATACTACTTTATGTAGACTGGAGCAAAAAAAGCTGTCTGACATACACTGCACTGAAGGATGCCATGGTAAATGTACAAGCAGCAGCCTGTATTACCGTACAGAACATTTCAGGAGTAGATGTGAAATCATCTGGGAAAGAGATGATGTATTTCCAAAAAGATGAAAATATCAGAATTCTTGCATTTTTGTCAAAAGTGACAAGAAAAAAACCCCCAAAACACAAAACCCCAACTTGTTTTCTTTTAAACAACTACCAGAGAGCGATAAAGCAGAGAAGAGGCAGACTTCATACTGCCTTATTTAGTTTCTTCCATCAGAAGACAGACAGACAATGCTAGCTAGTTAGCAGTTGCACAAATGAAGTGGCTAGTTGTTCATTAATACCTGAAAATACCTGACTGAGCCATGTGATACCACTCACAAATTTGCACAATGCTTAACTATAGCAATGTCTATAACGAGTTGTAAACATATATGAGCATGATGCTATTGTATATGCTTTACAGAGCTATAACCCTTCTACTTGGATTTGGATTAGATTTTGCCAGGTAGGGATACAGAAAAAGAAGAGTGCACAAGCATTTGAGAAGCTCTGCATGTAAACAAAACAAGATTTCTTAGCATCAACTATTTGGTCAGTGTTTTATAAGTCAGGCTACTCTAGTGCTCTGAAAAGAAGTGAATCACTCACTCCCTGTCACCAAGACCTGATGTTGTAGTATATTAGGCTGAGAAGTTGCCCAGACCCTGTTACAGAGCAAGCGTTAACACAGGGGGAAGTATAACTGCAACCTGCCCTCCCTTTCTCCCCCTATAAATCTGTATTTACTGTTGTGTACCAGTCTGCATGTTCATTGTCAGGCACCAATGACTTCTGAAACAAAGCTAGGACTTTGCATACAGTTTATATTTGTACTTTTGTTTCAGAGGAAACCAAATCTTTTTCAAGAAATCTTGACCCACCTCAAAATTCACAAAGCAATTGCTTGGATGGGTATATTTACCTGAGAGGGTAAGGCTTTGGAAACACATTCATTTTTTTAGGTGTATGTTGTAATGTAAATGGTTCATATATGCTCATTCTTATAAAAATATGCTCATATAAATGGTTCTTCCTTACTTTTGCTAAAGCTTAGTTTGGCTAAATACATCATTCCCACACAGACTTTATTTAGGCAACTTTATATGCACAGGGAAGACTTCAGTGTGGCTGACGTAGTGGAAGATTCCTGCAATTTAAAGAACATATCGGGTAACAAAACACAGGTATAACCACAGGATCCAGAAGATTTCCCTCATAGCCTTTAGATTAGAAAAGTCACAGATTTTTAAATAAACTAGAATAATAAGGTTGCCAGTCTCCACAAAAAAAAAAAAAAAAAAGCACCAGTACATGTGTCCTTCCCACCTCATCTCATTCCCAGTTCATTCCAGTTAAAATTTATTTCTGAAGAAACTTCCTGAACTGGTAGCTTTAGCTGGCTGTATTTAAAACCTCAAAGATGAATACAGATGCTATGAACTAATTTAACAAAGAAATGAATATAGAAGATAAAACCTCAGTTTACAGTACATTTCTAGTATTTTGAAAGTCACAGTTAAACAAGCAGCATGTGGGCTTATCTGGGGAAAGCCATGATTAACATTCAGTGTTAACACTGTTAAATGACAAGTGTTTGTCTCCTGCGTTTTTCCTCAAAAGTCTTCACAGCTCATGTAACATTCAATTAAACATCAAAACCAAAATATCATACATAAACTAGTGTAAGAGGAAAGGGATAAGGTTTACAACTGTAGGGTCTAATACTGATGTCTGTTACACTAGTTTTCCAATACTGTTTTGTTTTTTTTTTTAAATTATGAGATGAGAAATCCTAACACATTTCTTTCATCTGATCATCTGTTTCTTCCTAGATCAATCACCCTAAAAATCATATTTTCAAAAATTATTTCAAATTTACTACATTGGTATTTCCAGAATTCACTAAAATTTTTATTTATTTAAAGTTGGAAGGAGGATTCAGACTTACGGAAACTTCAAAAAAACACATAGGCAGAATCCTGTGTTCATTTTCAATGATCCCATATGGAAAAAACCCTAGAAGAAATCTGCCCTTGATATGTGATTTACATGAAAAAAAGAGAAAGCCTAGATTCTGAACAACATGAGCATTTTAAAAACAGGTTTTATAATTTTATTCTTCCTCTGCTTACACTCAAAGTTGATCCCACAGTCTTTCCAAATGGGTTCATCTAATGCTGAAATATGCCTGTTCTTTATAGGTTCTTCCCTTCTTGACAATTGTATGGTGCCTGCCACTATATCTGAGTTTCTATAATGTTTGGTACAGCTGAGTGTTAACATTTTGAGGAAACCACATGACATTAGAATGTATACCTCTACTTAAAGCAACTACCTATTCTGCAAAACAGAATCAATGATGTAAACGTTTTGCTCTGAAGAAAAGCCATACTGACAGGTCATGTTGTATTTTGAAATAATTTATTTCAAATACTTTGATATTGTATTACGTCATATGATGGTGCAAAGGACCTAAAATATTTTGGTCAGGAGGAATAGATTTATTTTTTTTAAACAGAAAATTTTGAAATTTACCAATTTAACTTTCACATCTGACGAAGTATGACTTTGAAAAGGATATGTCTGCTGTGGAATGGCATTTCACCCCCTCACAGTTTTTATTCCATGAGTGCTGGATCCAAGGTATGGTATTTTAGCATGTGTTGTTCATTCTGACCAGTTAGTTTTTTAAAAGTTTGGAACTATACATTTTTCTGTTGGTGACATACTAAACCTAATTCCCAAAAAGAAATCATTGTTTATTGCGATACCTTGTATACATAACATATATAAGTTTTTGATTTTTTGTCTTTTAGAGAAGACTGAGTTCATGTCCTTATAGGAGGTAACTATTTGGCTTTGGTATTAATTCCGATTAGTAACACATGGAGTGAATTCATATCAGATGGCAATTTGCTAACTACCCTGACAAACAAGAAGAAATTGAATGAACCAACCATTTCAGTGTTTCCCCCATGGTTTGCAACATTTGGTTCCCATTTACTAGGCCATCAAGCTCAATTACGATCCTTCATAACAACCTGTCAGTCAATCTCTTGAAACCCCCATATCTGTCACAGCAGCCGCCTCGGTGTCTTTTCAGTCTCTTCCCTAAGATATGTGAGTGGCTTTCAAAGCATTGACATTGATATTTACTGATGCTAATGTTTTCTTCTTCATTACCCACAATACTACTTGTTGGCTTCTTTATCCTGAAGTCCAGCTATGTTCTCTCTGGTATTTGGTGCACTTTGCCTCAGTTATCAGAATCAGAAAGAAAGGTTTGAGTATCGACATTGCGTGAAAAAGAAAAATATCAAAGTCTTCTCTATCTAGCATATGAATAACAAATCCTAAACCTGCTACTCCAACAGAAACCAGCCTAACTACAGTCTATTCACAAACAAATAAAATATCCTGAAATTAAGAGCAGTGTTGCACTTAAATTGAGAAGATCATCTCTACAGCTGAACTCCATACTAGACTGATACCACTTTGTACATGTACACAGGAGTGGCAATGAAATGAGGCAGAGGAATCCAACATAATGATGTGTAGGAAAAAGCCATATCCCAAAAAAGATGGTAGTTAGAGAAAGATTGCCTAAGGAAATGGGATAACTTATTTGAAGTAGAGTTAATTGATCCAATTCAGCTTTATAAAAGATGACATTTTTAAACATATACAGCTTTGAAGCATAGAAATAAAAGAAAATTGATACCTGAAGAGCAATTGTGCAAGTACAGTGTCAGCAATGCCAAAATATGTCTTTTACTTTAAAATACATTAATTGATGTAAAATACATGAATTGATTAAAATACTTTATTGATGTAAACCAACTGGAAAATACCAACCTACAAGAAGTGAATGGAAGCATATAGACATTGTAAGAGGTATAAGATACTGATTAAATTGGTAAGATTTTCTGGAGTTGTATAAATGAAAAGAATATTATGTCACAGAAATATTACTGAATATTTCTGGGATAATTAAGTACTTCACAGGTGTGTGAAATCTGTAGTGGTGTACTAACTTGATGACAAAATAGGGAAAATATGGAAAAAAGGAATGAAATTGCTTTGACATAAGAAGGCATCAGTAGGACACACTACAGGCAAAACATAATGAAGCCTAATTGTTGGAGAAGAATGGGAAACTATGAAGCAGACAAGTAATAAGAGTTTCAGGAAGTAAACAAAAATCTCAGTTTAAGATTTTATTGCAGCACTTTCAAAGGAAATTAAGCAGAAACTTTTAGTTCAGTCAGAAAATCTTAAGACATATGTAGAGATGCAGTAATACTACAAGCAAAGTAGTTAGAAAATGAGGAGATTTTTTTTCAGAGAGTTGGAGCATAAGGATGAGGAAAATATAATGACAAATGAATAAAGTTTGACTGATTTTTTGGAAAGAACTGTGATAAAAAAGGCATTATACAGTCCTTTTGCAACATGGATTGACAAAAATGAAATTTCAGTCTAGTAGGAAGCTTAGAGTGAAGCAATTGCAAATGTAACAGGAGATATATGAGCAAGAAAAATACCCAACTGGAAAGAATGACAAAATAACAGAATTCACAATTACTGATTAAAGCGTTTAGCAAGCTTTCATGCTCACCTCAGAATAAATTGACAAAAATGGTAGAATATGTACCCAACTGGATGGCAGATGTTAATTAAAAGAGCATAGGAAAGAAAGCAACTGATAAACCCCCAAGAATTATTTGCCTATGATCTGGAAGTTCTTAGTGGAATTATTAATGCAACAGGTATTATTCAAAAAGCGTGAAAGACAATATAGGAATGAAGTATTTACTGTCTCTGGGACTGTAATCCCTACTGGTCTCATATTGGTTGGAGAAAGATGCAGGAACCAAGAGTCACAGTCATAGTCCTTGGTCAGGAGTGGAAGGAAGCAGCAATACACAGTTCTGAGAGGCATGGCATGAACGCTATGAACAAGCCAAGGAATCAATGTATATCAAGTCCAAGAAGCAAAGCAGGAACCAAATAGAAAGCCAATGGGTCAGAATGCTGAAAAACCCGTACAGAAGGATCCAGGAATGGAAACGATTGCATGGTACTAATTATTTGTGTTATGCTAGGATCTTCCAATGTGAATACTGCACTGGCACTGCATAAATTGAAAATTCATTCTGTTATAAGACAATTGCTCCTTCGCTAAAGAACCTTTACAGTGACCTCTAAAATACTGAGGAAGACAAGAACTTTGTAAACTCACTCTTAGGTGAAGATGGACTTGCATTAGAGGTTCTACCACAGATTTCCTCTTCCTCCTTCCTCAGATCCTGGTTGATGGAGAGAAACAGTAATAACATCACTTTAGATAACAATAATAGAAATAATAACCTTTCTGGCAATATAAAATAATTTTCAGAAAAAAATGTCACTCCAGGCATCAAAACTGCTATTGTAGACACCCTCAGACATTCAGACTGCCCAAGAGTCCCATTCAGTAATATAATCAACTATGCCAATTACCTTCTCTGAAGGACCTGGTCTGCTCTGAGGGCTCCCAGCTTATGTTTTCTGCCTGGCATCATCACAAGACAGTGGAGGCTGTACAGCATACAGCTTGAGTTTCCTTCAGGGAATTTGAAATCGGATGCCCCAGGACCAGCCAGGGGACACTTTTGCAAATATTAAGACAAGTTAGCTAGTAATTTGATTTTAGGCATGTTCTGAGACAGCAATGCAGATGTAACCAAAAAGACTGAGTTAGCACCCAGTCTTCTCAGTTTCTGATTATCTCAGATCCTCCATACTGGAAGATCCAGTCCTTTTTGTGTTAGCTCACAGCTGCTCCACAGTGAACTAAGTTATTTTTATTTTAACTTACTTCCTCAGATATCTAGCTTTCAGAAGAGATGTTTTTATCTTCCTTTGCTTAGTGCCACTACCTTCCAGTCTTGCATAATTTTAAATGAGAAGAAAGAAAAGAGACAGGCTGTCCAGGACATCCTTGGACAAGACTGATGGCTCTGCACTTTTTTGCTCATACCAGTTGCCTACCTATCATTGCTGAATAAATAAACACTAGAGAGACATATATAACCAAAAGGTGGCTGATTACCACTTCGTGTTTAAGCTCCTTGCTTAGAAAAATCCAATTCCACCTGGATGCGCTGCTGTCTTCTGCATCATTTACAAACTTAATGATTTAGCCTTGGAAGCTCTGCCTTAAGGAAATGAAGAAAATCACAGCAGTTACACTGGAACCATCCAAAGCATCCTCTGATGACTGAAAGGCCATAAATTACTTTCCTTTGTACAGTCATCTCTTTTCTTCTTTCTGTTCAGTGTTGCAGTTGTGACCAAATCTTACAACTTTCTCTTACAACTTGTGACAAAACTGCACATGTTACATCTTGGACTTTATCTAGGACTACACAACTAATTTTTTCTAATCTTCTGTCAATTCTGATTATTTTTCTTCATATGGCACCAAATCTCCCTCTCCCAGCGGAAAATCAGGAAAGTGAAAAAGTCTTTAGGACCATTTAATTACAGATTTGATCCTTCACTAAGTTATTTTCTGTTATTTCTTAAATAAAATGGATAAAATCTGTTTATGTAGGTTTCTGTAAAAGTGACATGAAGAGCTTGACAAAAATCAAGATGAATTTGAAAGGTATTTCAGTGTTGTTAAAACTCCCCAAAACATTTAGGCCAAATATCTCTGCTTAATTTTATTCTTAGAGTGATTTGCATCACTTGTCCAAGGTAAGCATATCTAGCTTATGCAAACCAGTATGGTTTTGATCTTATGAAACTGTGTGCTCTCCTCCAAAGCCGAATGCTATTTTGTACTCAGGAATGCCGCACACTCCTCCGGACTCCACATTCTCTCACAGAGATTTTAATTTCACCATTGTTTCACTAGTAGTCCTTAATCTGAAATAAATTTGATCTGTTTGAAAGCACTGGTGGAAAGCACAGCAATCTACCAATGTAGATTAGGACAAGGCATAATAAAAGGGAGCAGTATCTATCATTCTTTGAAGCACCGAACATTAAAACACCCATGAAGTTCATAGTCTTTACATCATGACCGCAGATGGATTTCATTGGTAAATCTTGGTCTTCCTTCTTTTCTCAGTTAACATGCTTCTCTTTCTCTTACTTCACTGAGTCATTCAGGAAGACAGAAGACGGAAAATTCTAACTGGTTTTATTCAAGGTATACAAAAAAAGAGTCAGAAGACTTAGGAACTGTTTTCAGTTTAAATCAATTGTCTTGCATATTTTTGGACAACTCACTGATACCTTTTCTAGTATATGGAAATCTCTAATTTTTTATATTTAACTTGAGACATCTTGAAGTGAATTTTTTGGAACTTGCCTGAATTCTCTTACAACTGCAATGGTTTACATTTTTGAGAATCATGAAGGTCTGCAGAGTCCAAAAGAGTTCCCACCCACCAAATGAAGAGACACATAAACTTTGTATAGATTTTCTTTAACCTTTTTGTTCTGGATTTGCGCAGTTGTAAGAGTTATGAATAAATGAATAAACTTCCATAAAACCTTTATGTGGAAAGTGTTCTATAAAAATTTAGTACTGTACAAATACATACCCATTTTCTTCAGTGGCTAGTGAAAGGTATGATCGTAAAGCATTAACATACATCTAAGCTGCAGATAAATAATAAAGCATCCTAATTCTGCACACAAATATGCTAAGGCAGTACTCCACGGAACAGTTCTGAAAAATTTTCTTAGCATTGAGTTATTTACTTTATATAGAAATTATTCACACTTTAATAAGATGGTAATTATTTTCATGCAGAAGGTAGGCTGCTCCATAACAATTACTTCATACAATCTTACTTGCAAAAAGATACGTCATTATTTCTGCCAACTCCTCTGTAGAACAAGGTTAGTAATTACTTTTTATCTGTAGTGATCCACAGAAACATGAAAATCAATGATTTTATTTTCTGATATTTACTTTAAAAACTCTATGAAATTACAACGTCATTGCAAAGATTACAGGATATTTTTGCTCTGCAACAGAATCTGAAATCCACTTTATCGAAGGACCACTTACTGTTTCTGTTTAATACAAGACAGGAAGAATCAAAGCATCACAAAGATTTTTTTTATTCTTTTTTAGAAAAGCATTTGATTCACGTTCTTGATGTAATTTGACACTTGTAACTTGCTTCATGTTGCAATTATGTCAGCACTTTTATCATAACAAATGCTTACCAATATATTGGAGACAGCTCTCCAAGTTTTAGGAAACCAGCTGCCAGCTGCAGCGTGTGTGGTTCTGACTGATAACCAGGTCCTTACATTTCCCTGAGACAGATGCAGGCAACAATAAGAAGGTGGAGTAGATGGCCACCAGAGAGAGGGAAATCAGGGACGTTTTTTGGTATCTGTGCTGGAACTCCGCCGTGAAATTCTTCAGGGTCACCCAACAGAAAGGGTCTGTTTTGTCATTTCCCAGAAATTGCGTGTGCACGTGTGCATGCACATACCTAAGATGGAACAGTAAACTGCAAGAAGGGAACTTGACTGACATTTCACTTGGGAAAGTTAACATGTGGCACTTGTGCTATGATAGCTGTTGGCTATGATAGCAAGCTTTGAGAACTCTAGAATGTCACTTACAAGGCTGTCATTACTAGAATAATTGCAATTACTGGCACACACAACAAAGCCTTCAGAAAAGAAGCAGAAAAATTGAAGTGCTTTGCTGAAGGCAGACCTACTGAAAGATGATGACAGGTCTTGGGCAGCTGTGGAGAAACTTGCTACAGATGAATATGGCTACAATGCCTTTATCTGTTCAGGGTTTTTTTGTTTTCTTTCTTTCTTTTTTATATAAATGTTTTTTATTTACATAAATCCTGCATTAATAGATGAAAGAGCAGTTAACAAAAAGATAAATCGTACTATTGCATTTTTACCTTTTCTGTTTTACAGCCAGGGAACCTGCAGCACAAGGAATTAAAAGTAAAATTCTCAAAGATACTGAACAGGAATGTCTACAGCATGAACTGAGCATCAACCCGAGACTCTACTTTGGTGCCAAATGAGCTGGCTTGGGAACTCCAGCTAGTAACAGAGGGCTCAAAAACACCCTGCTAGGAGACAGAGCTAATTAACATGGAGCTATACCGCTTCAAGGATGCAGGGCAGTTTCTTTGTATGATCCCGTGTCGTGGCTTGCTTCATGTTGCCTCGTCCACAGTTAATTCAGCTGACCCTAGTACTGCATTGTGCTATGTGGACATATTTCAGGATATATCTTTTGAGACTAAGTTCATCCACAACAGAAAAAAATAAGTCGGGAATCTCTGTACAAGAGGAGGTGATGCTTTCGGTTCTCTAGGAAAATTTGTGACTTTGGTGCTTTTTACAGTATCCCTTTAAATGCTATTTGAAATGCACTGAATTTTAGGCCTAAGTCCTCAAGGTACTTTTCATTATTTAACACCTATCAAAAACTATTACACAGATGAGAAAAAAAACCTCATAATGCTATTCCCTCACAAAATGGAATGGAAAATGGAAAAACCTTTTTAATATTCACAAATAATGATAGTTAGCAGTTCTCTGACCAAACCCTTACATGCAAACCTTTATATTTATGTACAGCTCCCTCAGTATACACTCACAGATTCAGACACATGATTAAGTAGCATTAGAAAAACATCAATCCTAAACATGTAATCACAGTGTGCACATTCTCTCCGTGATGCATCTTATTGGAGGTTTTACTGTACTGCACCTGGCTCTGCCTACATACATCTAGATGTATGTACATTTGCAGAAATACTATTTTCCTTAGGGCTTCCAAATGTCTAAAAAAAGGTGTTTGACAAGTCATGTGTGCAAAAAAGAATAGGAGGGAGCATATGTTCTCTTGTAAATAATTCATGGATTTTTTTTTTCCTTCTGTTCTTTGGTTAATTTGGAGTTGTTTGGAGAATTTTCCCCCCTATTTAAAATGTACAAATGCCTTGCAAATCATCTCAGATGTTACAGTATCTGGAATTACGCCAAAGGATCACAAACTAAAGTTCATCTGCTTGCTGATTCAATAATCTTGGGATATAGCTGATAGGAAATCAAGGATTACACATAATAGTCTTTTGGCATCTTGACTTGCTCAGGGATATCAGCTGATGGGCTGAGATGTTAAATTCCGTAATGCACAGAGTCTGTGATGTGGTGGATAAAGCTAGAAACAGCTAATTACTGCAGGAGATCATATTGAGAGCTCACAGTCACTGATTTTTCATGGCAAGAGCTCAAGGGATCCTCCACATTGCTTCTTGCACTTGCTGCTCAGCACATAAATTCATTAGTCCCTATCAAGGACTAAAAGGCAAGGAAAGAACAAAATGTTTCAAAAAAAGTGCTAAACCACTGTGTGGATTTTGTTTTGAAAATTTCATACATGATGACTTTGACTACTGAAAAGCTGCAACTTACTAAAGACTCAGTTTTGCCTAGAAAGCTATTTTAATACCTCAGAGCAGTAGTTAACCATAGAAGCAAAATAAGAATGAGTATTCTTATCGCCAGTACTTTAAAAAACTTATTGTAAATTGTTCCTAGAAACAAGAATTCTCTTTGTTGTGAGTGTAGTAACAGTAGTGGAAGCCTATACTTTATAGTTGTAGTTATTACCATTTAACACTGAAAAGTACCATGTGAAGCTCAGAAAAACAGGAAAGCACTCTGAGAACTTATAGTTGAAGTTCTAATTGCATATGAAAATGCATTCAAGGTATTTTACTTGAATGCTTACATCAGACCAACAGTTGGAACATCAGACGAGTTTTGAAACACAGAGCTTAGATCACAAGGGATGTTTGGGGGCCATGTTAGCTCAGATAACAGAAAAAGCTAATATAGATTCCCTAGACATTGTTAAAACCAAACACAACCTGGTGCCATTGCCCCTTGCTTTTGTTGCCATCATCAGCTTGTTAATCAAGTTAGGTGCTAGCTCCTGCAAGAACTACCTATATGTTACAGCTATACTGACTGTTCTTCAGCTTATTCTGAAGTGCTGTGCAGGGCAACTGTATGCATTGCCAAATACCACATTGAAGAAGCTCAGTCTCAATGGAAAGTGTCATTTTTGAAGGAACCTGTGCATGTTGTGGATCTGCACACAAAACATGGAATAGTAGATCTACGGGGAAAAAGTACTGACTTAGTTTTGAAAATATGGAACACTTCATTTGGTGCACTGGGCTTTTAATATCTTAGAGGCACAACTCAAAACTCAAAGGTTTTAAACATACCCAGGATTTTTGTTGTTCGTTTTATGAATGCTAATGTGGATCAAGCTTCTCATCCTAAATATTCCCCAACAAATAAGTTAATATAGAGTTACAAAAGCTGTGGTAGCACAAAAGCATTATGACACACTAGCAGTTAGCTTGTCTTTTAGTTACTAACTACTTAATTTGCAGCTAATAATATAGAAACTTTCTGTTCAGAGTAGAAATCTACAGAGATAAATTATAATATGGCACTCCTGAAGGAGTTTAACAGCTTATTTAAGTGTACATATCATTTAGGAGTTCAGAAGGAGCAAATGATAAACATTCTTACTTTATCTCCTGCCAAATTCTCATCTGTACCAGGAAAACCAATCATCCATCCAGTAAATGGAATTCACAGAATCTCAAACATATACATCTTGGCTTGTATCAGAAATAGTGTGGCCAGCAGGACAAGGGAAGTGATTGTCCCTCTGTACTTGACCCTGCTGAGGCTGCACCTTGAGTACTGTGTTCTTCAAATACTGGGCCCCTCACTACAAGAAAGACATTGAGGTGCTGGAGCGTGTCCAAAGAAAGGCAACAAAGCTGGGGAGGGGTCTAGAGCACAAGGCTTACAAGGAGCAGCTGAGGGAACGGGGGTTGTTTAGCGTGGGGAAAAGGAGGCTGAGGGGAGATCTCCTCACTCTCTACAACTACGTGAAAGGAGGTTGTAGCAAGGTGGGTGTTGGTCTCTTGTCCCAACAGGTGATAGGACAAGATGAAATGGCCTCAACTTGTGCCAGGAGAGGTATAGATTGAATATTAGGAAAAATGTCTTGCCTGAAAGGGTTGTCAAGCATTGGAACAGGCTGCCCAGGGAAGTGGTTGAGTCACCATCCCTGGAGGTATTTCAAAGACATGTAGAGGTGGTACTTAGGGACATGGTTTAGTGGTGAACTTAGCAGTGCTAGGTTAATGGTTGGACTTGATGATCTGAAAGGTCTTTTCCAAACTAAATGACTCTATGTTTCTATGATTTGTTAGATAATTTTTTTTAAAAGAAAAACATAAAAACAATGCAAATTTAAGAATAAAAATGTGAAGCACTAGAATCAGAAGAGAAATCCATTGTACATAGCAGTGAAAGAAATGAAAAAGCAATGTGTATTTTAATTGGAAAGAACAGGAGTGAAGCTGGCTGCTGCTACCAGCAGTAAACAAACTGGTAGAGTCCCTAAAGCTCAAAGGGGCATGTAAGGAAGATTCTTCTCATCCCAGAAAAGAAAATTTCAGGCCATGCAATTGAATTAAGAAATTAATGAGAAAGTAAATACGTTTTCGGGAATTCAACAGAGCTCCAATAGGAGGAAATGCTTAATTGAACAAAAGATGCCTCTGTGTCTCAGCTCCTTAAGTGGTTACTGTGTTCAGCCTACTGTGAGTTAGCACTATCTGTGCTGGCCCCAGGGTCTGTGAAGGCACTGCAAACTGAGAAGCAGAGTTGCATTTGGCAGGTCTTCAACAGAGGGGAAAAAATAGTAAGAGATATAAAACCCAAAGTATAAATATTAAGAGCACAACATCAGCTCTGAGTTTTTCTGCATATCCTGCAAGAATTTTACTACTAAGCTTGGATCTGAAGAGTAGCTGCTGACCAAGTCTTCATGGGACAGGAGCTGGAAAAATTTTGCATCCAGTGGGAAAACAAGCAAGATCTATCCTGCTTGAATAGCATGGTTAGCACGGCATGAATGCCACCATGGTGCTGCCATTTTACTACAGCAGAAACAACACAAGAAATATGGGTAATTATGAGTCACAATGTTAAGTCTAAACACTGATCCCTCCAAAATGCATAATCTAACCCTGCACAATCTGTACACTTTGGTTTTACCTATTTGATTAATGAGGAAAATAACACTTATTTGCTTAACATATAGGACCACTGAGACTAAAGGGTAGGGTAGAGTTGAGATAATTTTTCAACATATTTTGCCTTTTAAAGTAGTGTTCAAGGGGAGACTTTTTCAACTAATTAATCTTCCACTCCCTGAACTCTGGTGAAAATGGGCCTGCTTTGTCTCATTACCTCTGCTTCAGCCCTCAGAGCCACCTCAAGGTGGTTACGACTGCTCCGCAATACATCACGAGAAATGGTTCCATGCCCTCGTGGGGCTCCGAATGATGGTGATAAAAGCCATGTTAGAACAGGCAGTCATACACTGAGATGCCTAAGGTAGCTGTCCCTGCTCTAACAAAAGGAGAGAGAAAAGGCAATAAACTAACAACTACCAAAGACTTTTCTCTCTCTGATGTTCAGCAGCTTTAGGGCACTTTAATTGTTTCCTTTAGATTTCCCCAGATGCTGGCTTACTATTCCAATTAACCTGCCTCAACTTTTAATGATAGTGTCATATGACAGAATGTAAACCCTAGTTACGGAGTTTTCAGCTTGTTCAAAACCTTGAGGGTGGGTATAAAAAGACAAGCTTTTTTGTCCCTTGATGGCTCCATTTCTCTCCCTAGCAAGATGATTTAAATTACAGTCCATTATACCATAAGCATCACTGTTCCAGGGCTCGAAATACCTTTCCTAGAACACCAAAGAAAAAAGGCTTGCTGAACCCATCCACCAGCTGATGGCACTCAGAGTCATTCCTCTTTCAAATGTTAGAATCTGCACGGTTCTTCTGTGGCTCCTCTTGGACTGAATTTCATTGATTTTGTTCAGTACCTGTCTCTAATCTTGGTATGTCCACGTTTTAATGATATGCCCAAAAGTTCCCAGCAGGATATGGTACTGTGCCTCCTTATGGAGCTTTCAGTAAACTTTTGATCTGTAAAGAAACTCCAAGATAAATGTAGAAAGAGAGCAAGGATAAAATTTAGGCTCTCTACAAGATAAATCACAATAAAGCTGTTTATCTCTGATATCCACTAGGCATCTTATCAACTCGATTAGTAGATGGCTTATATCCTTGCTAATCTTTTACTTTGAAATGATAGGATTTCTCAGAGCTAAATATTAAAAAAAAAAAAAGAAAAATCTGGCTTTTTCTCTCCTTGACATTTCTGGTCAAGGACTTCCTTTATAGATAGATGCTCCAGCACGTCAGACCTATTCTCTTATGCTCTGTGGAAGAGGGAAGAACAAAGAGGACAGTTGTTTGTACTCATTGTTGTAAAATTAAATTTTACTGTGCATCTCATGGTTCTTTCAAGATGCCAATATCCTGGATCAGGATCTGTGCAACAGGGAGGTCACAAGCTGTTGTACTGGCAGCTGTGCTCAGATTCTCTTTAGTGAGAACATAGAAAAGAAGACAATTTCTTCAAGGTATGTGTAAATCCTATTAGCATGGTCAGTTGGCCGCACTCATGTTAAATCAGTGATTAAGCCTGACAAAACAGTGACAGTAACTGTTCTGTCAAGGCAGTCCTTTTAATGGAAGAAAGATGCTATGTGCATGGTCTGAATTTTGTTGAAATGGAATGGTATTTGTTAAGGACAACCTGACATAAGACCAGAAAACCCAAAATGACTCTGCTACACTTTTGTTGGCTTCTTGTAAAGCCAATAGAAATGGTTGCACAGCCTCTCATTGATGAAAATAAAATATAGGTTACAATGCAAAGAAATGTTTACATGCCTACAACAGCTGCACATGTTGTCACCTTAATCCATTCAGAGGAGCCAACTTTGCATATATGGAGCTAAGATAAGAACTTGCCAGCTATTTCACACTCAGCTGATGCATATTCATTCCTGTGACCATAACAGTCCTCAGGCTTTTCTAACAGTTATACTCTCTGGCACAGAGCAGCACTGGAATGAGAACTGTGAAACAGTGCTAAAAGCACCTATTTGCACATGTCTTGACTTACCATACTCCCAAGTTCTTGCCAATTCTGTAGTGTAATGGGGCTAACTTCCAGTGTAAGAAAAGTTCTCTTGTGTTTTAACTTCCAAAAGCAATATACTGAAGATGGCTGCAACTGAGAGGCGTTTACAAAGCTGATCTTCTATCAGTTTGTGAACCATGTTGTGTTTAAACCATCCACACAGGCAAGCCGTTTTTTGTCATGTTTGCATAGATATGACAGAATTTACAAAATCCATTTATACACCATTTGTCCTGCAATGTGGTCTTTACACCTTGTTTTGACTGACAGTTCAAAAAAAAAGTACATCATTGTGGAACAAAAGAGAAGGAAAATCTTTTCATGAAACGAATGAATAACATGACCTAGTTTCTGAGTGTATAAAAATGGGGAGATTAACATGCTCCTACCTTCCTGAGGTGTTCTCAGGCTTTATAAATCAAGAATGTGCTATGGAAATGTCAAATATTATGTGGGATGCTGCAATCTAGATAAAGCCACCCTGTAAGTTATATATACCTGCAGGCTAAGACTTATGTTTCTTTATCTGAAAGTTTCTGAGATTTCAGTATCTGAAGGCAAAATCTGTCCACATACGACTTCTACAAAGCCAGTGAGCCCCTTCAGAAGTTAATGAGCTCTTCCTGAAGATTTTCGTTAGCAGATGCAAGGCTTTGTTACTTTAAAAAATAGCTTTTTTTTTTTTTTAACCTCTGGAACTGACATATGTGAGGTAAAAACACAGTAAAGACAATAAGTTTCAGTTTTCCCAGAAAGTAAAATCACCAAGGTCAATCCCTAGATAGGACAAAAAAGAATATATCTATATTAACAGAAAAGATAAGCTCTAAGCCTCTTATTTGACAAATTTTTACACTGGAGAGTAGTGCCATTGAAAATTCCTTGATCATGACCTTGAACAGTTAATGTTTGTATTATTTAGAGATGTTGACTAACTGTTCAGCTATGTACATCCAGAGGCTAATGCCCAGAAGTCATGAATGCATACAAAATATCTATTAAAAACCAGAGCTCATTTTAGCTACAGAAAATCCAGAAAGACCAAATGCAATGATTAGTTTTTAAAACAATCCTTTTTATGGCTGGAGATCAACTTTGTCGTAACAGAAAGCAACTTGAGGAAAAAAAGATGTACTCTGAGCTAATTACTGCTGTTATCATTACATTTTCCGAGGAAATATTGACAGGTTTGAGTAGTCTTTACATACCCGACAAATGAGGTCCTTTACTTACACGTGCTTTTGCCTTGAAAAATTTTAGGGCTCACTTGTAAGCCCTAGTTTGTTATTGAAATATACTGATAGAATCTGTGCAGTTGGTAGTTTCCTTTCCAGGTAATTGATTGACTACATCAAGTCTCCTGAATTCCTCATAGACCAAAGGCTTTGGGGAGTCTATTTAACTATTGTGCATATTTTAGTTTCCTAATCTATTGACCAGCATAGTAGCATTAATTTGCCTCTGCAGTCTTCTATTGACTTGATTCACACTTGCCTTGTAACCTCTGAATAAAAGGGCCTTTTTTTTTTAAGAAGACATCACCAATTTTCTAAAGAGCAGAGCTAAATTCTTCCAAGATCGACTTTTTTTATTTTCTGTACGAGCACCCACTGAGACAACTAATTTTAACTCTTCCAGGATTGATCTATAGTAATCTCCTTAGTACACCTTAATTCAGAGAACTTTCTGACTGTGTCTGAAGGACTAAATCAAAACCAAAGGCTCAGCTGTGCCTTAGCATCATAAAAGTACAAACAAAACCCAAATCCTACCTTTAATCCTCAGCCTGTTTAGGCTATTTTCCTTTCCCTCTCCCTTAAACCTTCCAGGCCTTGCAAAATCAGCTAGGAATACCGCTAGAAGGAAAGGAAGAAAGGAGAAAAGCTTTGTTACCTCCCTCTTGGCCCAAAGAGTTTGAAATTTTTTGAAGTATAAAAAAATAAAAGCTCCCCAATTCTTGATGTCATTCTTACTAGCAGCTCTAATGCTTCTTTCACCTAATACCATATTGTCAGTTATCAGTCTTTAGTGTGGCACCTCAAAGAGCGAGTCTAATAGTTTCACTTTTGTCCTGGTTTCGGCTGAGATAGAGTTAATTTTCTTTCTAGTAGCTGATATAGAGCTGTGTTTTGGATTTAGTATGAGAATAATGCTGATAACACACTGATGTTTTTAGTTGTTGCTAGGAAGTTGTAGTGTCTACAGTAAGTCAAGGACTTTTCAGCTTCTCATGCCCTGCCAGGTGCACAAGAAGCTGGGAGAGCACAGCCAGGACAGCTGGGCCAGACTGGCCAAAGGGATATTCCATACCATATAACATCATGTTCTGTATGTAACTGGGGAAGCTAGCTGGGAGGCAGGTTCACTGGTTGGAAACACATTGGGTGTTGGATTGCTTTATTTTCCTTCTGCATGCAGAGAGAAATTGCATTTGTGCATCATTTGTGTTATTGTTATTATTCTATTCCTCTGTTATCCTATTAAACAGTCTTTATCTCAACTCACCTTTTTTTTTTTCATTCTCCTTCCCATCCCTCTGGGCAGGGAGGGGCGAGCAAGCAGCTGCATGGTGCTCAGTTAGCAGCTGGGGTTAAACCACGACAACTTTATAGCATCCTTTCAAAGACTAAAAGGGTAACAGCACAGGCATTTTATGAAGACTTATTAGGCAATCTGCAACAGATAACAGCAGTAGAACAATTAGCTACATTCATCAAGATCACCTGAACAAGGAACAGCATGTCAGACACATTTGTATCCACATCAAAAAAGAGTATAAATCTCAATATGTAAGTTTAGAAGACTTGTTAGACTTTCAGGCCTTGACAGTGTTATATTTTCCTTTCATTCTATGCTGTGATGAGTTGCTGGCATGGAGTTATTTCTTTCAGCTCTGGAATCTAGCCAGGGTTTTTTTGCAGTCAGGTGTCTCCTGGCCTAGTGATAGTAGAAAAGAGATTCACCGCAATAAAACAGTGTTCTAGCAAGGCAGGGGAAATGCAAGTACGCTGAAAAGAAACAGTTGCAATCAGGACCTGACAGAGCTGGGATCGGTTATGAAAGTCTGTTATTCATGAATTTTGGGAGTCTCCAGATCTTCCTCTGTTTCTGAAGCACAACGGTTAGGAATAGAAAATCAGTGTCAGCATTTCCAAGCTATAGCTCACCCTGTAGCAATTAAAAAATTCATAATTTTTGCACCACACCCAGTTAAAGGTAGACTAATAAATGGAAAACACTTAATGGTAGTGGCAATTTTTTTAAGGGCACCTGCACTTACTGCCATAAGTGAGACACTGAGGGAAGGAAGTATTAGGCAATCTATGTTGAAGTCCTTGTTCACCACAGACTTCTATAAGACTGAGCAAATCACTTTGAACTTCAGTTGCTTGTCTGCAAAGTGAGGACATTGAAGGCTAGTGAGAAATGAAAAATCCCAGTATTCTGATTGCGGTCACGTCAGTAAAAAACTCCTATGGTCATCCAGAATAAGTTTTAGAATGATAGGCTTAAGTTATTTTTCCCAAATACGTCAGATTCATCACAGTTCTTTAGTGTCCTGGAACAAATACTAAATTTACCTTTGAAGTAAACTCACTTATTAATAGGTCTGTAGTACTTACTGACAAACTAATAATATATCTACCTTGCCAACTCTGACTAATAGTTTCCATGAAAAGCCTATTAAACTCATGACACCTTCCATCATAGTTGCCTCTGAAACAGCAGTATAGTAAGTATTAAAATTAGGAAGATGAAACTGGCTATTCCAAAGTAGCTCATCACCTTAGTAACCTCACTGGAAAAACCATTTTAATAAGGAGGATTATTTTTACAACTCAGTAGCTGGAAAGCAGCATCAAAGCATTGTTTCTAATAGTGTTTATTTTATAAGGTACCTGAGCAAGCTTAAATTAGGATGCTCAACTATCCCAGCGATTTTAGTATGATTTGTACTAAAATATGTAAACAGCTTAAAATTCCATCTCAGTAGCTTTTTTTTAACAACAATGAATATCCAAAACTATCAATTCAAGTAGCAATTACTTGTCACTGACTTGCACAGGTCACATAGGAAACCAGTGTCAGAAATGAGAAAACAGTTCAAAGATCACTGATCTCACCACAGTCTAGTGATATTCCGTATAACAGAGTAAACATTACATGCTACACAAGTAAATGAAGGGCACAAATATCTTCCTTATCAAAAGGGAGAAATAGCTGCACAAGAAATATCAATCTGAAATAAACAAAGCACCATGGAGACATTAATGTGTGCCATTTACTTTAATTAGTAGGTGGCTATCTGCTGTTCTAACAGAAAAGACGCTTCGACAAAATAGAATGAACCTGCATGACTCCCTTGATAAATGCAGAACAGAAGAACTTTCTTATTAAAAAGGATATAGAGTTCAGCACAAAGAAGGCAAAGACAAAAAGCATAAGAAATGCACCCTCAACAAAATGTTCAAGTAACCTACCTGGTTGCTACTGTACAAATATAATAATTTGAGAATATGCTTTTCCTGCATCAACAGCTCCCAAAGAATCACAGCTGGGAATTGCTTGCTAATATTGCAGCAGGTGACATCTCTTTCATAAAATATTTTCTAAGAAGGGTTTTAATTTTTTAAACAGGAAAGAACTCCATTACAAGAAAAAGCGTTTTACTTGCTAAGAACTTCAGGTAATTGTAATGGGGATGTAATTTAATACTCTAAGAATTCTTAGTTTATTATCTTTATTCTCAGTATCTTTCCTTTGGATTTTGTCATACTGGAAACATCATACTGCTTGGGAAAGTATAGCTACACATGTGTACTAAACAGCTCCAGTTCCAGCAGGCAGAGAGTAGCCACAGCTCACTGATTTCATTGCAGCATGGAACTTGCCTGCCAATGTAAGCCACACCAGTTTTAAGACTTTGGCCTTGCCTTTTCTGCCTACAGCATCGCATCATGTGAAGTGTTTACTCGCTTTTTGAACTTCACACTGTAAAAGCAGATGCATTACTTACATATTCTGTTTTTAGTCTTTGGTCTTCTCAGTCCTGAAGTCAAGTAAGAACTCCAGTTCTTCAATTTACATTTCTATAGGGAATGTTAATATTCTTTTCCCTTTTTTCTTATTTGGATGTCTTTTAAACCATAAATGTTTACTACAATACAAATTGCTTGTCTTGTTATCCACAGTAGATTCTGTTTGTGCTTGGAGTAAAACAATGAAATCAGGAATGTTATCTCCCCACAGTGAGTAGTCCAAATGTTCAACTTTCAATGAGATGGCTATAAGTCATCCGTTTGACAGCTCTTGAACTTCATCCAGGAATTACAAAGGGGAGAGACGAGCAGAGAGGTTGAGGGGAGCAGTCTGTGGAGTGACTGGGGAAGATCTTTACTGAGTTACCTGATTCACTTATAGTACACATAGGTATCCCTGTCAGTAGGATCAGAGAGCTCCAAGACAGCACCTGGGAAGACACTGTCAGGAAAAACTGGGGAAAAATGCCCCACAAACAAACAAGAAAAACATTGGCTTTCAATTTTCCAACTCTTAAGCACGACTGAAACACTGTGTAGATCTAATGGAACTGAAAACAAATAGGTACAATTGCATTTTCTCTTTTAGGATGAGGGAGAAGTTCCTACCTAGTTCCAGAGGACATAAGAGAATGTAATGATACCTTAGTGGCAAAAGACCCCAAAAAGCGTTATCACAGTAGGGATGGTGGGGGGAATCAATTGACTTAATCTGACTTTAATTAATTCTATAATGAGCATATAATTTCACCCTCCTGCTGTATGGAACATATTAATTATGAGTACTAGAACAAAAACAATAAAATTAAAGCAAAATTAGAACTGTAATTTCCTTTCCTTCAAGTGCTAAATGGGGAAGGAAAAATAAGGCAGTAGCTCACAGCTTTCTTGCTGGTGCCTGATTAAAAAGAAACCATACAAAAACCCTGACATAATTAGCTAAGCATTTAGCACATTAATTTTTCTAATTTAAAGCTTTTCTAGTTGCTTTGGGTTTTTTTTTTTTTTGGACACAGATTTCATTATCTCAAAAAATCTCACATTTCAGTCCTTGCTGAAAATGTCAGTCTTGCTTCAAGGCAAACAAAGTAATGAGATGCAAAGGGCCTGTGTACATACAGAGAAATTGAACAGGACATATTACAGGATGAAAATATTTTAGAAGTGTTTATTAGTTTGGTACGGTTTAAAAGGCCAGACTTGGCTAATTGAACATTCTCATGAGTCTTCCAGATCTAGAAAAAAGAGCCTTGAAGCATCTTATTCTTGCTGAATTTCTTAAGCCCAGATTGTAAACAAAGATCAAAAATAGGCACTCTTTCCAGACTACTGGTGTGACCAGTTACATCTTTCTCTTGTATTAAGATAACATCTCTCCAGGTGTCGTAGTATACTTTTTCCTTCATCCACCCATTGTCTATGGTCAACAACATACTTCTTTTGCTCTGCTTCTTTCCCTTTAGATATAAACAAGGATACCTAACTTCTGGACAATGTAGTTCTATGAATAATTTCCCACAGATAGTATTTCCTGTATAAATGCACTGTATTATTACTTAACTAATAAATGTCACCTGAAATATCGCCAGGGAAGCAGAAAACCTTTCTTGCACAGAGTCATCTGTCACCATGCGCAATATTGTGACAAAGCTCTGGTCACCTAAGTAGCTACTCAAATCTCTGCAGTAACAACTAGGACAGAAATGTACTTTCCCTAACTAGTTTACGAGTGGCAATGCTAACACCTGCCACTTCATAACTGTTTTTCCCCCAGGGGAATTATCCTCCTTCACAACTCCCCATAAGTAAAGAGACTGTCTCCTAATTTTCAGTGAAACAGATTTATGTTAGGCAACACCACACTCCATTTCAGAAAAAAAGAAGCAGAATACATAGACATTTGCCAATTTGTCCCAACTTTCAGTAGTGGATGACTGAACAACTTTTCTCACATCTCTATTAATCTCACGTGTGACCCTGCAATCTACATGAAGATTAAAAAGCTGTTTATGCTAGCAATAGTGCTGACAAATATTAAAACCCACTGAATTAAGTTAAATCAAAAGTTATATAAACAGTCATCACAAGTTTTTGTTTCCTGAAAGTGACAAATCTCTTTGGAACTTTCACTTTGCCACTACGAAGAGGAGGGGAATACGCCTTTCCTCACAGTTACACTGCTCTGATTTTGACCTAAGGAAATTACACTGTCAAGAATTACAGATGACTTGACAGCACTTTGCCTCCTCTGTATCTGGAGAGTGGAAAAGGGAAAGAAGTAAAAAATAGAAAGTATACATGAAAGCGAAAGAAGCAGAGCTAGCTAGCAAAACTCTGAAATCAGGAGATAAGACAAATAGATTAATGTACCTGCAAGACTTGTCTTGCTAGTGTGCAAAGATTTGATTCTGTTTGCTGGGTTGTAGTAAGAGAAGAGGTGAGAGCTATGCTTGGTTTTTTGGAACATTCACCACACAACAGCAGACACTCCTGTCACCTAGTATGGGATATACTGAATCCAAGTGACACAGCTGACAAAAAGACTTATGTAGCTCCATGAGCTTGTGCTTTATTGCTTACATTAGCTCCTGGGAAAGAGAAAAAGGGATCTCAATGGGCTGTAAATCTTCACTGACACTCCTCATGACATTGTCTCCTTGTGTTAAGGAAAGTGAAGGTGACATGTGGTACCTGCCTATCATGAGTATGGCCAGCATGAGATGTTTCTGATGCTCAACTGTCTGACACCTCTCATAGCAGACAGCCAGAATCCAAGCATGGACTGAAGAGAACGAAATTGTCAGTACACCTTCTCAGAGACAAGTTTTACTTCTCATTATCCAAATGGCTGTAGGAAGTCTAAGGGAAAGGTTTTAAATTCTTTGCAGATTCATACTAAAACAAAGGGCTTAGACTGAAAAAAAAAAATCAAAGCATAAACTTCATTGTCCTTACCTTTGATAAAGCAATCTGTAAAGGTCGCTGACAAAACCTTACAAACTTGCTCTATTCAATTTGCCTTGCAGTGGCAGATCTAACAGCTGCCAAGTCACAACACTGCCTCCTACCAATTGTCATGCTGTGAATGAGTATGTGTGAGAAGGTGTAAGTTAGGCTGATTTATCCACAATGGGGACATCAGGCAGTTTGATGAGTGTTGTGGCTAGATTGTCCAAGTTAGCAGGGACACAAATACTGCTGTTTTTAAGCCTGCTGAATCTGAATTAATAGGCTGCTTTTAGATGGTTTGGACTTTTTCTGCTTTCCTTTGGTATTCCTGCAGTCTGATGCCATCATTCCCAGCTGAGTGCAAAACTGATGCAGACCGAAAAAAAACCCCAAAAAGAATTAAGTACAAAAAGCACATTTCACCATTAATAAGTTTCTGAGCATTACCTGTCACTAACCAGTGTCTCTGATGACACAGAAGATACTTCTGCCTCTACGTCCACATCTGACAGACCATCATATTTCTATTTGTGGTCTCAAGTGCCCTGGTGTATAGTGAGTTAGAGTGGCTCAAACTGAGTAACTATGGGATTACCCAAACTCCTTTTCACAGCTACCAAGGTCAACATCCTCCTGTTGTCTTGTTGGTCTGGGGGGAATAAGACTTTATCTTCCTTGCTTAAGAAAAGGCCTCAAGATATTTCTTGCTTCTTATGATGCACCTTTTTTACTGGTAAGATCTAGAAATTAAGAGGGCTAAAACTGTGAGCTCCTATTGTGTCATGTGAGATAGGATTGATTTAAAATGATTGGCCTCTTGCAGATCTCTATTAGGAATTTTGCTATTTCCACTTTAGGGCTGTTTGACTACTGTGTTACTAATGTCATTAGCTCTGCTGCTGGAGCATACTGTCATGCATGCCATAAAGTTTCACACACGTATGGCATTACAACCATGACAATTTGACATCTGCTCAATTTAAAGCATATTTACAAGAGATTACACAAGCCAGGAGAGTTTATCTATCTTTCTTTCAGAGATTAGATTTGCTAGGCGAAGCCAAAAATAAATGTATCCTACGCACAGGGAAAGGCTGTCACTTGTTTCCACAAGTCAACATAGAGTTGTTTCCTGACAGCGCTGTCTGCATAAGCTATGGCTGTATAAGGCTGCCGAAAACAAGCCAGCTAATTATTATTTATGTGCAATGCAGAGTTCTCATCTGAAAGATACAGTATCAAAGTAAAAGCAGCTTTGTATTTCTACTTATCATAGTAGACTGTGATAATAGTAAGACCTCCTAATTCTGTTTAGTACTGTTCAAAGTAATTTTTAAAGTCATTCCCATTGTTCCTCTTTCTACACTGCTGAAACTAAGGCACAGAAAGGTCATCTTTAGTAGGATTATTGATACAAAAAAGAATAGATTATCTCCTTAAACCCAGTGAACCACCATAGCCATTCAGCATTACTTTTCCCGTACTCAATGTACATTGGTTGACAAACCTCAGGCTTCAAAGTTCAAAGAGTATCAGAATATGAGCATCAGGACAATTGTTTAAAACATGGACAAACCTTGTGGTTTCAGGAAAAAAAAATGTGTTACTCCCCAAGAATAACAGACTTCTTTCTGCAATGTCTGGTACTTACACCTTCTAGCTACAAGTCTATCCCAACTGTTTCTGAATCCTAGCAGAAAAGGGCATCACAAGTACTTTAATTATCACTAATTTGTATGATTCATTTCATATGAGCTGTATTTCAGACAATTTTAAATGGTATAGACAGAGTGTTAAAATAATCAGATGAAACAGATGTTAAAAAGAAGCAAGCTACAAAGCAATGTAATTGTTCATGTCATGCTTAGATAGGTTCTATTAATGAAGTACACAACCACCTCAAAGATGTTAATGAACTTAGCAATTTGATTACAAGATAAAGAAATATTATCATTGCTATTTTACAGACATGATTCCACACCAGGAAGATGAGATATTTGCATATGTTTATCCAGGACATTTGAGGTAGACCAAGTAATGGCTCACCTAAAGACTCTGTGCTATGCCCAGAGAGGAGCTTTAGAAATACAAATCAGGGTTCACAGAACAGGTTTCCACAGCACACTAACCTCCCATAACTGCCATCCACATTGTATTCGTTGGATGTGGCCTCTCTTGTTTCCTCTCCTACCAGCTTTCTAAGTACATTCTTACAGAAATTAATGGCCTTAACATATTTCTTGCACTAGAGTGGAAAAGGAGATCCTGAATGAAGCTAGCAATAGCATTCTGTACATATGGAAGTCTGGGGAGCTAGGATTTTGAAGATGAAAGAAAGATGCAGTAACGAAGGCAAGAGGGAGTAAAGGGAATGAGAGTGCTCACAGTGCAAACTTCAAACACAGGACAAATAATAATAATAAAAAAAGATAAAATAGGGTAAAAATGCAATACATATGTAATTTTCTTAAACCAATTTGCTTGTCTCAGTGACTAACTTTGACTGCCAACAGTGATTGGTGGGTGTTTGCAAATCCAGCTAAACTTGTGGTTTAACATTTTTTGTTTCAATGTTTTACATAATAAAATTTTGACATGATAATAAAGCTAAGGTGAGCAGCACACAATATTCCTTTGCTCCCTTCATACTAGGTCAATTGAGTTCTCCCCAAGAGACAGTTGCATATACCATGTCATTGTACCTCTCACCACAGCTTGGACCACTCAGTCATTTTCAGAAAATTCCTTGCCACGGAGTACACAGAGCTAGGTATGCTTTATGCTTGATCTGAGATTTGGGATATTACAGAACATATTCCAGGCATGCTTTCAACAGACTCACTCAGGCTCTGCTTTGTACAGTTACTCCATGTATATTTTATGTATATATAGATACATAGTGGTGAATAATTCAAAGAGCAGGATACACTTACAACAAGGGAGATGCGATGTGCTCATTTGATCCGCTTTGGTAAAATTATTTTCCATCACTAAATTTGCAGCAATGATGTTCAAATAAATATTTAATACTATGCAGAGACATCAGCATATATTTTCCTTTGAAAAAATACTTAATTATATCAGTTTAAAATGATGACACTAAAGCCAAAGTTGTTTAAATTAGGTTTAACATGGGCTAGGAAGTTTTTAGAAAAGTTAAATTTTTTTCAGCATCCTGTATACACTACATATTTTGTGCACTTTTAAGTGTAAGCCCAGTTATAAAACCCGGTCCATAAAAATAACATTATGAAGCTCTCTTTCCCCAATGATTCTGTGTACAGTATGGCTGAATTTAGAAGTCAGAAGATGCACACAGACATGCACACATACACAGACACTATAAGTAACTGTGCTGCAAATTCTATGTAATCACTTGGTTCTTTCTTCTATTATCCCTTCCCCCTTCAGCAAACTAACAGCAAAACGGAACTCTATTTTGCTGATAACTCGTGAAACAGGAGGTGAAACAGCTGTGTCTCCAACCTGGAATTAAGATTCAGTGTCTTTGATATCAGTATTGGATAAATTAATTGTTATTTCTATTCAGTAATCTGAGGGAACTTTTAAGGGCAGCTAAAGACAAAGAGTTTGTAAGGTATGTGTACAGATGTGAATTCTATCTGGCTGCACTTCCAGTTGGCTAATGTGACCCAACTGTGGTCCGGAAGCTATATACAGCCATATTATCAGAACACTGCAGCCAGAATACGCATTTCCTCTGCTGTATTCTAACAGGGTACTTAAAGATTGTAAATAAGATATATTTGCTCAGACACTGTACTACATATGACTCCTGGATGAGAGTTAGGTTACACCTATCCACTTTGACTTTTCAGCAGAACAAACTAATGCAAGTGTATTTGCCAATGTAAATCTGCATGGTTTCATAGGACCACATTAAAAGAATCATTATATTCCTTTAATCTAACTGCATAACACAGACCATAGAGTTTTAGAATTGTTTGCTACATCATTCACATATCTTCTGGTTGTGTGACAATGAGTCTTTCTAGGATGCTATCCAGTTTTAGTCTAAAGAAAAAATGAGAGATATTTCCTGCATGGTTACTTCCCTAGTAAAACTTTAACACCATACCACATATGACTAAAGGCCTGAAGCCTTAGGTCCTTTATCCTAGTATTGGTTAGACTGAAAGTACTTCCATCAGAAATAGGTCTCATATAGGTGCTTACATCCTGTGTTCAACTCGCCACTTACCCTTTAGCCTGTGTTTACTAGTAGAAGGCCATTACCAATAGGGACTGAAGATAAATACCAGCAATCAAGAGAATAATCTCCTCCCTATGCCCAAGTGAAACAAAAGTGACAAGTGCTTTTGAGAGAAGTTATCATTCAAGGCATTCTGTTTGACCAGATTCTCCACCATCTCAGTGAACACCCGATCCATATTGCACCTGGTATTTAACAGAATTTGACAAGCAACCTTGACTGTTCATCTGATCCCTGGCATCTACAAGTCTTCCACTCTACCTTTTATGTCTTAACCTGCACTACGTAAGCACAAACCCTTCCTTTCTTCCTAGCTATTGCAAAGCTAGCCAAAGTGTGTGATCATACTTTCACAGCATCATCTTGTTCTGAAGTCAGTAGTATCAGCACACACAAAATCTTAGAATACGATGTAGCTGAATGAAATAGCTACAGAGTCACTACAGAGTCCCCAGCCCTGTGCACTCATTAACAACACCCTTGAAAATTACAAAGTACTTAGAAATAACCTAGAAACTAAATATGAAAAATGTTATTGAAGGACATATCACTTTTCCTAAACATAGGAAGAAACTTGTCCAAAAGTTACAGTTTCTGTTGTTTTCTGATTTTAAAAGACCATAGAGATAAAAACCTTAGTTTTCCACACCCAAAAAATTCCTATGGTTGGGAAGGTTCCTTGATATACAGGCTAGATCTTTATCCTAAATCACCATTACTGCTAGCTAAACCTCTTTAAACCACAATAGATAATTCTTCATCTACTTTGGTGTACAAAGTGTATGTACATAGCTTGTCTTTTAACTACTTGATTTTTTATACTCTCCTTTTATCTTTCTTCCTCCATCTCATGGTACCATTCCACATTTTCTATACAAGAAGAGGCCACAAATTAGAAGTATTTCCATCGATACAGTTGGCATGTGGTTCAGGTGCATGATCTTAGAATCATAGAATGGTTAGGGTTGGAAGGGACCTCAAAAGATCATCTAGTTCCAACCCCCCTGCCATAGGCAGAGACACCCTCCACTAGACCACGTTGCCCAAAGCCTCATCCAACCTGGCCTTAAACACTTCCAGGGATGGGGCCTCCACAACCTCTCTGGGTAACCTGTTCCAGTGCCTCACCACTCTAACAGTAAAGAATTTCTTCCTAATATGTAATCTAAAGTGACCCTCCTCAGCAAATATAAAAGAGCTACTCTTTTCTGTCACTATAACCCATTTGCCTGCCATGACTTGCAAAATCATTGTTCTTTACTGAAGAACCTGTGGGAAAGGGTATCAAGAAAATAAGGTTTTTTTATGGGATGCTTCTCCTTTGCCTCATAATTAATTCCACTGGGCTCCCATCCTTCATCGAAATTAATATCCCAAACAAATATTAAACCTCTACTCTTGGCTTTAAAAAAAAAAATAAAAAATCAGTATCTCGCTTTGTTCTTCAAAAAGTGCAGACAAGACATTTTTGCAAATTGACACTCACTGTCAAACACCATTCTCCCGAGGCAAGATTGAAACAGTACAGCTAGATATACGTACCTGAGCTGCGAATGGAGTTTATGTATCCAGGCACTATATAAAGAGAAAGTAATCACTAAGTAGCAGAATGTCATATTAAACCTTGGAAATCATTACAGTTTATCCCTTCCCCACCCCCCCTGGAAAAATGTATTGTCTCTGAAACGTTTAAATATGAAGTGCTGTTGGCACACATTTGTTTCTCCTGAGAGGAGTACTGCAAAATCAACACAACCAAACCACTTGGTTGAGGAACCAAATGAAAATGGCTGTCTAAAGCCCTGGCTCCTGCTTCTGCACCTCCCTCGGCCACGGTGCATTGCTCTGGACAAGCCACCCGCCAGGCCCCACACAGCTCCCCAAAAGGAGACACCCCACCACAGCCAGGGCCCGGCGCGACCCCTCACCCGGCGCGCACAGGCCTGTCCGGCAGTGGCCCTCGCCGGCGGCACCACAGCCCTCGCTGCGGCCCAAGGAGAGGCAACGGTGCCCTGGGCAGCGCTTAAACGGGGCTGCAGGGCTATTAGAGGCAATTAGTGCTGCCAGGGCCCAACACCTTCCTTAGTTTGTTTCTACCCCAGCCAGCTCTCCTGTTAGATGATTAAACAGCTGCAGAATCATGGTCAAAAGCAGCTCAATAACTTTCATTATTACATTCTGATTCAATAAGTTGCTGTCATTAATTAGCAAAACAAAAATTACCACTACTGTGTTGTACGTTAGTAAATACCAGGCTAAAATTCCTTTCTTCATGTTGCGCTCTGTTTCTTATAGTACTAGTTCATTTCATTTCTCCCTCCAAGCATATACATTTCAGCCACTTCTGGTAGGAGAGGCTGGAAATCATCCAGCAAAGAGCAGAATTATTCCACAAGCAGGGAAACACCAACTAGGTCAAAAGCAGTTGAAGGGGATCCCACTAGCATTTGAAAGAAAAAAAAAAAAAAAAAAAAAAGGGTTCAAAACCCAGACCCTAATTTTCCTAATCTGCCTGAGCTGTCACTTGCTTCAGTCTTTCATCATCATTCTGGTGGGCTGAGGACCTTAAATATCTTCTTATCTCTACATTTAACATTACAGGTGAAGAAAATCAAGTGTACGAACAAAAAATGACTGCACATAGTTAATTAACCTCTCTTCTTTGATTGCTCTGCATGTCTTAAGGCATTTATAGATGATGAAGTTGTCTGTCATTAAAACTGTGAATGAAAATTATGGCAGAAAGTTACTTCTTACAGCTTCTGTTTCCTGTGACTCTATGATGCGCCTCTTAAGGTTGCTGATGCTAGTGTGTAAAGACATTTCTGGAAAGATCACATAGGATATAGTCAGCTACTCTCAGTAAACCTGTGGGAGAATATATATCCACTATTTATGCCTCATAAAACTGGACCAAATTTATTTTGTAGAAATGTAGTAATTATGTTTGGTAAATCCTGATCGTGAGGTCAGTCCTTTCACAATTTCACAATGCATGCACTGTGCAACAGTCTGCATCTCCGTATCACAAGCTATGTTAACAGCTGGAAAACTGGTCAAAGATCTACGCTCCCTTTCCAGGCCATTAATGAGGCCTTTGTCCTGGCCTTGCATAATGTGACTGGAAATATAATTGCATATGTAGTAATTTCAAGAGCCTCAAATTATGCAGAACAATTGGAAAGACTCCAGTCAGTTGGAATAGCAAATATATTGCGAATGAAAGATGCTACATCAGACCCTCACAGTGTGACAGGATCAATTTTCATATTTCATTTTTCACCTATGCAGGTGAAGCAAATGTTACACTGTGGGAACTGTGTAGTTAAATAAGGTACGTTTAGTAAAAATTTTAAAAATACCAGATGGAGAAAGACCAGAAGGTACCAGTCACTCAACAGTATCACAGAATGAGGACATAAGTTGTTCTAACCTGCCCCTCTAACAGTTTTATTCCTAAGGTGACTCAGGCAATGACACAGGAAATGAGAGGATGGAAGCTTCTTTTTAATATGCTTGGTTTTGGCAGGCAAAAGGCTGCCACTTTAAAATTCAAGAAAAATTTAGTGGGTTTTTTATTATTATTGTTATTTTAACAGAATGTTAAGAGGAAATAAGGCAGCCAAGCAGGAAAGAAGAATTTGATGCTTGCTGAAAGAAACAGCTGATGGAGAACACAGGGGATCAGAAAACCATTCCATAACTGAGGCTTCCTTCCCTGTAAGAGAAAAATCAGGCATTGAACATGAACACATCAACTGACAAACAGAGGTAGGGGGTAGGGAGTATCAGATGAATTTTTTCCCATGCTCCATCACCTAATTTGCACGTCTGTGCACAGGACAGAAACTCTTGAGAGTAGGGCAAGAGAAGGTAGCAGGAACAATTCATTTTTAAAGACCTGTTTACCATTGACAACAAAAAAGCAACAAGTACAGGTATCTTGGTCATGGAAGAGCTCACAGCTACAGTACATTTCTTTCTAGTGAAAGGTAACGGAGAAGGATAATTAAACCTCAAAGGCATTTTTTTGTCTTGTGCAATTTTTCTTGGAGTAGAAAACAAGCTTTGAGGCTGTCTCAAGACAGTTTTAGGTTTGCTATAGCTACAAATGCAAAGACAACAAAGACTCTGCATTGATTTGCTCCTCTGTTTTACGAGAGAAGGCACCTTTATATTCACTGGGGACAAAGCATTGACAAAAAAGAAAAAAAAAGAAGAAAAAGAAAAGAAAAAGCTGCATTTTGACACTTAATGGAATAAGAGAGAATATTTTCAGGACATGCAGGTTTTTATTTTAAATCATCAGCTGAAGTAGCCTGTCTTGCCTGTGAATATGTGTATTTGCATGAATAACAGCGGCTTTCTGGCTTTCATGTGGGGAAAAATTCCTAGGGGTGTTCACATAAAGTTATGCAAAAAAGCTAAACCAGAAGCCAAGTAAGTTATGCGTAAATTATTTTTTAAATGCTGTAAATGCTTGGTTGTGAAATCAGCAGCAGTACAACAGAAGTATTTGCTTTTATAGTGTTAATTTCCATGCATTTGGGATGATCACCACACCTCATTTCTCATTTCACAGTTTAACAGGCCTTCCAAGGAGCATGTCAACATCACATTTTCTCTAAGGTAAAGCAACTTTCACAATGTTTAAGTCTCACATCGTAACAGCCTTTCTTGTTACACAGACTTCCTTCTATATCCAAGAATCATATAACCAGTTAGGGAGGCACACACACTTCTTTCCTGGAGGGTAGCAACTGTTAAACTGCACGTAACCTCACAATGTTCTACTTCAGCAGGTATCTTCTACAACTGATATAAAACATTGGCCCCATTTAGGCCAATGCAGTGGTGTAGCGTTGTGGCCTTTGGGGGTTGGGATTTCATACTCTGAATCACTCCAAGTACACGACAGTCTTTCCAGCTACAGATTTTTTGTGGGTGCTTCGTGGCAAGGCAGTCTGGGATCATGCCTCACACACCTCCCAGATTTTTGTTAGAAGGAGATCCAGAAATATGCCACTCGCTCTCCTCTTTCACTGTGCCCTGGTTTATATGAAAGGAATTCCAGGGCACAGCCAAATGGGAGACAGAGGTCCCAGACTGCAAAACCTTGCTCAGAGTGCCCTTATGCACAAGATAATTGCAGCCCTTAGTAATTTTAACATGCTTGAATCAGGCCCTTTCTCTGAGAACACCTTTGGACATGAATCTTGTCCTTTTTCGTTCAACAGGTGTTTGAACACTTCTGAAAATGAGGATTAAATAATATTGGTCTTGAAGTCAAGACAAATAACAGATTTTAAAAGATCTCTTTCTCCGCAGTATGAAAAGAGGTATTATACAAAATATTTTTGATTTTCAAAGATGTCAGGCAAACCAAAAACTGCCTTCAGAAAGAGCCATATGGATTCAGAATTTCAGGAAAGCAGGCTTTATATTATTTGAAAGATAATTCCTGAATTTTGAAGTGCTCTTCATGGATATCTTCAGGGGTTTAGTATAATTATACACAGTTAGAAGAGAATCCGTGGGACAGTATTCTCCATTTGTGATTCTTCTGTAACCTTTAAGCTATCTTTTTTTTTTTTGCCTTTGTTACAGCCAAAATAATGCAGTAATTATTTAATGTAACTTTTATTTCTGTTGCATTTATTTTGTTATTCTATTTATTTATTTGTTCATTCATTCATTTATTTTCTCCAAGAAACAGTTTACCAACTTTTGGAAGTACAGAGATTGCCTGGGGGTTCTTTCAGCTGTGCACAGCCCCAGCATCAAAAGGATATTATCATGGAATAAAGTTGCCAGGAGGCAAATACTATTTACAGACCCTCTGGTCCTATAATGCTGTAATGATAAGAAATGTCACTGTGGCATATTGTGCTGAATAATAAAACGTTCCTTCCTAGCCACTTTAAAAGTGCAAGGAGCTGAAGCTGCTGGTTATTGTTAGAAAGGAAAGAGATATTTTTCCCTTTCTTCTTGGAAATGCACTGAAAACCTTCCTGTTAATTATATCTGTGGTGGAGCAAAGAGTAGAAAGTTCTGAGAATATCTACATTATGCACATGAAATATAGTTTGCCTATTTTAATTAAATAAGTTCTAAATATAACCCACTTTAATTCCAGAAACTAATTAAAAATGTAATTAGTTAACATTGCTGTGTGACATCATTATCTAAATTGTTCATGTAAAAATGCAAAAAGCCCTATAGGAAACTTGGTGTGTTTACTGGGATCCTTCTGTGATGTTAATGATGAACACAACAATAGTGTTCTGCATGCAAATAAATATACCCACTGGAAAACTTTTTGGCATATTCAGGATGGTATTGCCTTTATAAAAATTTACAGCAATATAAGGTAGGGAAGTAATAAAGCCTTTGAGTGATTTTGATAAAACTGTCACTTCTTCTAGTATGTCCTTTTTTTTCCCTCAGTTTAGCTTGCATCACTTTGGGAGCACCCTAAGCTAAACTGAATTAAAGTGCCTACACCGAAGATAAAACTAGCTATGAATGACTTACTGATACTACAGTGGAGGCACAATTCTGAGTACATATGATATGAAATTACACCAAAGTTAATACTTGCTGATATCATCACACCAGCCATCGCATAACACATTCAAGACTTGTAGCTGTAAAGTCCTGTGCTATGGTCTCATAAATCTTTTATGATTTTGCCAGTTCCTGTTTTTCTTCATTGTCTGGATTATGACTTCACATCTTTCCCTTACCTGTGTTTCTGTCCCAGAGCTGATATCGAGCTATCATCCACCTAATACCTCTACTTTAGCAGTGCTTCTGTCCCCGTCCAGAAAGCAGCTGGTGGATTTGAAGAGGGTAATGGGTTGACGAGGGACCTAGCCTGGAGGACGGAGAAGGAGGCATTCCAAAGCTGCCTTGCACTGGGGTTGGATGGAGCTCCCCACACGCAGTTCTGAGTCCAGTGGACAAAAACCAGTCACGACATTAATTTCCTAGCTGTAATTATGCCAGTGTAACATCTCATAAATACAAACCCTGGCTTCAGTTGCTGCCAGTATCCTTTTTTTTCTATTGCTCTTTTCTCATTTGCCTTTTTACATTTGTCCAAAGACAGCATCATAGAGCAAGAATTCCTTACTAACATTACTCATACAAATTCATTTTTCCACAAACATGATATGAAAGCAACAGAAGACAGAAAAATAAGAATTCAGTTGGGTGTATATATACACCCACTCACATGTAAAACAAAGATCTGTTCATTGCTTTTTGTAATATGGTGGCTTTTTCTGCTCAGAGATTATACAAGCATTTGTACAAGCAGTACTCCCACAGTCAATGCAATCTTCTGCTTCCGTACATTGTCATAGGCACAACTTGGAAATTAATGTTAGTTCAGTTTAATTATACAAATGTATGTGGTAGTGAGGAGAAGGCACATGAATATATGAATCCATTTGAAAACATGAATGAAAATTTGTGGGAAATTTATATGCATTATTGCCTTGGCTGTGTTCAGCACAGAATTCATTCTTGAATACCTCTAATCACTGTTTTGTGAAGAGAATTATTTTTCTTACTAAAAATAATACCCTGCTTGATATCGTGTCCTATTTTACACTTTATTTTGCATTTATTTTGGTAATAAATATGAAAAAAAATGAGAGAATTCTAAGAAAAACTATGATTTGAGGGACACAGGAAAAGTGATTTTTCTGAAGAAAGTTTATTACAAGAAAGGGGCCAAATTCTGAGCCCTAATGCAGCTTGACATTAGGCATCCTAGTTAAAGAGAAAGAACATTATCTGAAGTGGTCAGCTGAAAGTACTTCTAAATGAAGCAATGTGAAACCCTTCAGCTGACTGTTACACTGAATGTCTTCCTGGCTATATTGGGATGCTGAGAATGACATGTCAGAAGCATCTGAGAGAAGGGAATATAACTTCAAAGTGTTCCTCCCCCAAAATATTACAATTCATGGAATGAAATTGAGCTAAGAGAACTTTAGAAATATTGTTGAGAAAATCATCATAACGGTGTGCAGAAGTGTAAAGAAGACTCTCCCAAAGGAAGGATGTCTAGCATAGATGAAAAAAAATCGGAATTCTCTTAAAGGGATGGGGTATAGAATAAAACTAAGAATATAAATAAAAGTAGAGAAAACTAAGGACCGTGCACAGGCAAAAAATAATCAAGAAATGAGTATTCCTAAGGAAAAACATCATTGCTTAGAGAGTTAGGCTGTCTGAAAGCAAATGTGGGATATTTAATTCCTGAATGGACATAAGCAGATGATCTCAAGGTCCTTTCCAACATAAATGATTCTGTGATTCTGTGACTTTAATCCTTCTCTGTGGACATGCATTTCACTTTGGAGATTCAGTAGGACACACCAATGTATCATGGAGAATAAGTTATATTATGATCATTTAGTCACATGGAGAGTTAAACACTGACATATATCTCTATCTAACTGTTCATGCATGAAAGAAGACTATAAATAGCCACCAATGAATTAAAATGGGAACCTAGGTGACTCTCAAGCGGTACTTAAATTTATTACAGAAGTTAAAGTCACAGTAGCTCATTTTATTTCCCCTCATTTCTAGGGATAAATATATGGATGAATCATGGAAAGTTGCTGATTTAGGGTTATTGCCCGTCTTTGTAAGTATTCAGACTACATTTTGGCATGACATTTGAGATGGTCTTTGTCAAAGCACTGAGTACATTAACAGGGTCTAGTTGCCCTGACCAGCCTGTATCTATGTTCTTCTTCAGTCTTCCTGTGCAACTTCTCCTCTCTCCCATCACAATCCTTGGGGTCTGCCCTGCTACAATGCACCTTGAACTTCTGTGAGAACAGCTAAGTAATGAGAAAAAACTTGGAGAAGCCCAGCCTTGAGCCTCCATCTGTGCACCCTACACTCTTTGGCTCCAGAGCAGCACCTGAGCTCATGCCCTGGCCCCTGCTCCTTGCCTGAGCTACCCTGTAGGTATGCCATGCCCAGCCACGTACCTTGCTGGTCTTGGCCTTGCTTTGTTGACCTGACTCCCTGGCTTGACCCTGGACCCCCATGGGATGGTGCCCTTCTCAGGGAGGTCCCTCTGTGGCCTTGCTGTCAGCTCGCCTTCCCTTGTGGGGCAGCTTTCTCGTGGCTCCCTTGGTAGCTTTGTGTTGAGAGCAGAAAAGGCAAATCTAGGCTCTAGACACCTGTCTGTTTAAAAGGTGCATTTCCATAACAGTGGAGTTTCATTACAGTTAATGTCATTGTTGTCCAAAGTCAGATATTTCAATTCCAAAATTTTTGGCCAAAAATTTCAAAAGAAGGGAGATTGCTTTTTCTATTCATGTTCAAGACTATAACCTGTACTCATACTAGTCAGGAGCTAAAATAACAAATGTTAATGGAAAGTAAGTACAGAACTTTAACGTTCATAGAAGCACAAAGGAATCATATAAGTGGAATGTATGTCTTCATCACAGCCATTAAACAACTATGTAGAAGGCTCACAGATTCATCTACTTTTTCAGAAAACCCGAAATAATTCCTCCTTAATTTGATTGAATATTTTAATTATGTATTGCTCTGAGAGATTTTATTGGTTTTGATATATTTTAACTGCATGGTTGTGAGGTAATTAGAAGGTTTTGTTGAACAGCACCATAAAAATTAAATGCATTCTTATTAAACTGTTACCTCTAGTGTTATCTGCTGAAAGTTTGATGGGATATTTTCATCAATCTCCCTGTAGGCTTCCAATTGATAATGAATCACAGTGCTGTTTCCTCATATAAAGGATGCCTGCAAGCTTCCAGTGTTTGGTAGTAGATATTATGGTGGTTATCACATCCATCTAAATAAATCACCACCTTTAGAAAATAACAATACTTTGTTGTATCATATCTTGCATGCCATATATTAAGAACAGCAATTCTCAAGTGTAATTATCATAAGCCTTTTTTTTTTACTGTAAAATAAATCACAAACAGGATACAGGCATCCTATATGAGGAATCAGGAACTAAGTTCAATTATCATAATTCCTATATAGTTTAAAAGCATTAAGAAAAAATATCCCACCTTTATAGGTATATGATTTTTTTCTGGCACTTCTCTAAGTAAAAGTTTAATGCATGAAACACACAGATATATTTCAGTATTTAGAAATAATTCCCAAGTATGAGGAACTTCAGTTTTATCTTCTGAGATATAAAAGGGGGGTTGTGGTTAAGAACAGTAAATACTTTTTCCTTGGAGATATCTTCCAGGAAGAAAATCTTCACATAATTTCTGTATTGGTGTTTTTAACTGCCATCCTGTCAGCAAGGCAAAGTTTGCTTTCTCCCAAGGAAATAGCCATGAGATTGATCCACCACACATCTTGCAGTTCCTTACAGGTAAATGCAGTCAAGATGTGTACAAGTCTCTTGCCTTTCTGTGTTCTCTTTACATTTCCACAGCTGCTTATGTTTGCTGCCTTTGAAGCCTTTGGTCTATTCTTTGTCTTTTTCACATTGATTCTTCTTACACTGCAAATGGCTGCAAGAGCTGGGCAAAGTGCAGAATATTTGGTGGTCCATTTTGTTTCAAATCAGCATTCTCCTGTAATGTCTTGCCTACATATTATTATAATGCAGACAACATAGCACTACTACAGTTTCTTGGCACCTGTGAGCTAAATAAACTGTATGCATATGCTACTCATAAGTAAAGTTACACACTTGCAAAAAAGCAAAGTATATTTTGTGACTTTAATTACCCACAATTAAGACAGCAAATGTGAATGCAGAGACTTTTGTGATACTAGGAAAAGACAAATTAAGAAAATGTTATATGAAATTGTCTGTTCTGTTTCTGGACAGTTTTAATCAGATTGCTTCCATAGAGAACGTACATCCTTATATGCATATGCCTACTATCTGTTTTCCTACAGTTATCTGCTGAGGAAGAGTCAGATTTGTCCTCTAAAGCTCTCTTGGAGCAAAGGTAGAAGGCATTTGAACGTAATATGCCTTCTACATGGTACACAGTACACCATGTAGATAAATAAATCCCAAACACTGTGATGTAGCCTATTTGACTAATAAAAATAAAATGAGCTAATGACAACAGAAATAAACCTACTAGAAAAGAAGCTGACCCAGGTTTTCTGGGTGTAACGCTAACTAGATAACAAGGTCTCCCAAGCCTGGTAAATGATAGCATAGCATGGAATTCTTGTTGGTGGCCACAGGGTAACTGTATGATGATTCATTAAATTGTAATATTTTCAGATCTAATAATGCCTCCTAATCTGTTCTCCTCTCCCCTCTGCTGTGTATAAGGATCCTGTTACTATGTCTCTTCTGGAAGAGTGAGTCTTTAGATATTAGCATATGAAAGTGCACTCTGATTGATTCTACCTGTTGCAAGGAAATGAAATTGCTTTATTAAGGGAAAGGATTTATGGATTTGGCCAAGTTTAGCTGCTTTGCTGCATATGTATGACGCAGAGGTGATCCCCCTCCCCCTCCCCTTCTTTCCTTTGCTTCAATGCAAGATGGATGGAAATGATATAGAAAAGGATGTGATAATCCCTCAGATGAAAGGAAAAAGATTCCAGGGGGCGACTGAAATATGAAATTTGTACCTACAAAGATTCCCTCTGTTACTTGTTCTTTGCCATAGTGCTAGAAGTCATTCAATGAGATTTAGTTTTTCTAGTAAGAAAACTTGCCATGCCGCAGATCATCAGTTATGCTCTCTAGAACATACAGATATTTTCATACCTTTTATAGAATCTGTATGGCCTTCAAATCTTCTGTACTTTTTGGTTTGAACCTTTCTGATATACATTAAGCAAACATGCTTAACCTAAGCAAGGTTTTTTGTTTGTTTCTTTCCATACAGGTCCAAAACACTGAAAATTATCTGAATGGAGGAAATACAATCCCCATGTTGTCAGAGTAAATCTGAACCTTAATTCATCCTCAAATATTCACACACGTAGTGCAAAAGGCTCACTCATGATGCTGTACAAACAGTATTTAGCTCAGCTCTGGAATGTCAGGTTCAAAAATTTAAATAAAACCAGGATTATTATAGATATTGTTTTAGAAATAAAGAAACTGAAACAAAGAGAGGTGTGATCACTTATCCAGGTGGTGAAAGTAGAACTCAAGTTCCCTGAGCAGAGGTAGTTGAATGGTTGTTTGCCCTGCAAGAAAATCCTACCTTCTAGGAAAGAAGGTTGACTATGTTCTGAAGGAAGAGAAGGAATTGTAAGAATTTCCAACTATGGAGAAATAAAATTCAAAATAAAATTATAGAAATACTGCACTAGAAGCTTTGGTTTTAAAAAAAAAAAAAAAAAAAGAAGAAGAAAGAAAAAAAAGGAGCATGGGAACCCAAAGTCTAAGATCTCCAATCTCAATTATATTTCCTAGTGCTCCTAATTTCGAAGCTACTCCCTGGACCTAATGGGGGGCATAAGGAGTACAAGTCCTGTAACAAGTCCTGAGATAGTAATTGGGTTACAAATGAGCTAGAATATTTTAAAATCTTGAGGTCATCGGTTCCAGAGTGGCGCACATTCTAGCTGCCCATCCCAAGATACAGCTCAGATCCCACAGGCAGAAAACCTGATAAAAACCTGATAACCTGCAGAGCCTCACCTCAGGCACACCTCTGATCACTTTCAGGTGCTTTGCCAAAGACCCTGGATCCCTGGCAAATAAAAATTTCTGTTTAAAATGTATTTTGTCATAAAGGAACTATCTTTTCTTTTGATTCCTAGTTCTTTAGATACTGTACCATCGTTTACATGATCTCAGATGTGAAGAATAACAGTGTTTGGTACTTTTTGAATACAGACTTTGTTAAGCAGAGTCTAAATATAATAACTTATACTTGCATAGTATCATTTAAACTGCCTTGGTGGCAAAATCTCTGCTACATGTTAAAAACTCTTGATTAAGAATTTTGATGCAGAAAAAGTGTTAATCACCTGAGAGTAGATATCCCTAGATATTAATCCAATAGGATTCCTTGACCTTCCATATTTCTGCAGGAAATTATGGAACATCCTTGGTACATAAACTATGTCAGTCAAAGTTTGGTTTTGTTTACTTCAGTAACACTTGAGTATTCATGAGAGTCAATGTTTAATCCTAAAAAAAAAGGTGCAATTTCTTACTGTTGTGTCAGCAATCAACTCTAACTACATATTTCCATAGAAGGTTCTCACTGCGGTAAGCTGTGGTACCAGGAGCTATACTTCAGAGTGAGATGAAAACAATTATCAAAACTTATTTTGATTTTTACTGCTGAAATAATGACTACATAGATCCTCAATTTTTACCAAGGAGTTGTGCTGGTTTCAGATGTACTTGAAGTAGGCAGCCTGAAGTTGAGAGAACATGTTGCAAAATTGTATTCAAACTACATGAAGTGAGGATTGTATCAGCTAAAAAGGAGGAGTCACATGATTTATAACTGTAGTTAAGCCTGTCCTGAAATTAAGCCAGAGAGTGGAGGACTGAACTAAACATGCTCAGGTCCCTTGTGATCTTTGACAGCCTAATGGCATATTTGCCAGCTCTACTATTGATACTTAACTCAGCAGTTTCTACAGCATCTTGGAGTCCCTTTCCTAGTAAATATATGTAGAAAAAAATGTACTGTGTAGTTATCAGTAACCAGATTCCATAAACAATGTATCTTTGACAAGTCTTATAACATCTGATGTCACCTGCCGCAGTATGGTGGCCTCATGCATACGTAAAACCCCCACTTCCTGTCAGCTGCTATTTCAAATGTCCTGTCCAGGACCACATTATTTAAAAGTGCTTCTTAGCATTTTTATGCTCTAAAGAACATTAGGGAAAGCTATTTACATTTACACCATGAAGCTTTTTGGATTACTATTATTTTCTGCAGTCTCTAGCTGCAGCCGAAGAATGGCATAAAATGTGCGCATCATGCCATTTAGACTTGATGAGTCCCTACAGTCTTTTAAAAAAATATTCACCCATCAAGGGTGGGAAGCAGCAGGAAGCAAAGATCAAGAAGACATCTTTAAAAAGGTACTGGGATGGGAAGGTAGAGTTATGGAACTGGACTCTGTGGAATAAAAACATCTGTTCACATCTTATGTTCTTATCTTATTTAACAAAGTTATATAATAAATTCTAAGAAAAAGAAAATTCAGTCTTTAGTCTTATTGGCAAAATCAGTCATATGTTTTTTCTGAACTTGGTACTGGTCTCAAAATGACTTTCAGATAAAGATACTCTATAAAATGGATCTTTAAGTATTTTGGTTCGTACCTGTTAGTATCATCAACGTTACATGAAAAAGCTCTAAGCTTTAGAAGTGTTGTAGTTCATTGTGCTGCAGTTTGTGCGAAATGTTTTGATACATTTAACAGATCTCATTCTTATTTTATCACTATATTGTTTTTCCTGCTTTGATTGTAATTTCATTTTAGAAGGACTTTTTGCTTCTGTTTGTTACTTTCCTATGTATTCTGGAAGAGAACTGTCATCAAGCCCAGACCCAAATACACAGAACTTCAGAGATGTTCAAATCCACAGCTAAACTTTGAGACTTATCTCTCTCTCTCTCCCCACCTACCTGTTTTCCTTCCTTCACCTAATAACACTTTGGGATCATACAAAGCATGGCAGAAAAATGGGCTGGGGTAGAAGATAGCGTTGGCAAGGCCTAGGCCATCTTAAAGAGTAGTACAAGCAGCACACTATGTAAGTCTACTAAAATTGAAGGAGCACTGTATAGAGACAAAGGGGTCCAGAGAGGCACAAGAGACTTCCAGGAGCAGAGATTTTCTTTGTGAGTTACTTGAAATGGAGTATCAACACATGATTAAAATGGTGAGACACTAGAACTAAGTCTTTTTTTTTGATGTCTTGTCTCTTGATTTCAGATGTTTAGAGGTCAACCATGCCACGCCATCCACCCATGCCACTCAAACTATTCTTTAAAATCAAGATAGTGAGCAAGCTCTTTCTGCTTTTATCAAATACTAAGTTTTCTTTTTGAATGATTAAATTCTCATATATTGAGTTGACTGAACATCTCAGAGCCAAAACATTGGTATCATAATAAACAATAAAGATCATAATAAAATGGCAAGAGTTGAGAGTATAGAAATTATTTTGACACAGAAGTCTCTGTTCTGATTGGTGTCAGGAAGATTATGGAGTTGGGAGAGAAGTCCTTGATTTTAATGTATTTTTTCTTTTCTCTAGTGATAGAAGCTCACTGAAAAAAAGAATAAAATCTGTCACTGATAGTTTTCCAAATGGGAAATACAACAGTTGAAACTTACTTTTCATTCATACTGCAACTGAACGGTGCCTAAAATTGATATGCAGTAAATGACACAAAAGTATTTTTCTGCTTCATCTGCATCTTTTTCAACATTAATGGTAGTAGCGTAGTAGTAATTTTGATTCTTCTTCCTTTTTCTCTTTGGGTTTTTTTTTTTTTTTTTTGCTTTCTATACTATGATGGCTAGAGAACTGATTCAGAATGCATATATCCACATTCAAGTCCATTCTGCACCTGGCCCACAGTGGCTTTAGATGGAAGTCTTTGTACCAGCTGTAAAGGAATAGGAGCCTTGGCTTCCTGCTGTACAGGCCAATGTGTTAGCTAATGGCTGACATACATATCTACCTCTTTTTGACAATATAAAACTAAGACTTTGGTTCTGAATAGATATTTTAGCATAATCCTACTTTTTGCAAACATTCTCAAAAGCTTTCTTTTCAGTTCTGGTATGGAACAAAGAAAATCAAAACTGAAGACGTCACAAAATGGAATTGTCAGCTTTGGTTAGCAGATGCATATTTCATCTCCTTGTGCTCTTCGTTAGTAGTTCTTTGTAGAAGGAGTAGATAATGAGCCACTATTCATATGGCACTTTGGCAAGTGTATAAATGTTATCTTTTATGGGAATAAAAAGAGTTTCTGAGTCCAGTTCGAAATGAACACACTATTGTAATGAAAAAAAGACTTCAGTAGTGGGGACATAATGACTGTAAGTCTGGAGCAAATTTATCATTATGAAAAAATGCACCCATTTTTCCAATAATTCTCTTTCATTAAGGCAATCTTTGGCATAATGCTGTTTTACCTTGGCAAATCTACCTACGTTTCCCACCTTCACAAATCTTGTTCCCCTAAGACAGCTCTGTAATGAGAGTGAAGTGTTTTTATTATTGCTTTTGTTAATCATGCTTCCTGCATCCTGCAAAGTGCTTCTTATTCTGAACTGTGCCAGAATTATTGGGGAATTAATCAATACTTGTTACCAATCATGATCACAGCTGTTAATCACAGTTGTAATTACCAATTGATTAATTAGTGCAGCCCTGTTCAAAAGTCAGGAGTCATTAAATTTCCAGTACACGTAACTTTAAATTCAGCCCAGTATCCACAAAGCTCTACAATTACATTTCAACGTACTATAATTTATTACCCATTTCTTTTTATTAATAACTTTTATTTATTATATTTTTTTTCCAGTAACCCAAACTGGATTCCTAGTCTATATATAGTTTCTCATTGTATACCTTCTCTAAATATAATAATTCATTACAGTTCCTAATAATAAATGATGATAAGGTCAATGAAAACCCAACCTGTACATGTTTAGGGACCTTGCTTTGAATTATCCTTTCAGTGTGATAAATGCCTTAGCTAAAGAACAACATTTGGGTATATTCCAGAGGCTGATACACTGAAGTTATGTACTTTCTTCTGTTAGTGGATGCAATTTATATTAGCAAAACAGCATTTCATTCTATTAACTTAGGTACTGGCTTATTTTTATTGGACAGTGCATACCATCTAACTGCTATTTTTTTCTATATAGTTCCAAGTAAAGGAATTTTAATCCATTGATTGATGTTTTAACAGAGGCAAAGTAGTTAAGTTACAAGGTAAACATATTTTCTTTATGCCTTCTTATTACTTAGTAGATTTAAAAAAAAATCCTGGTAAAATCACCAGTCTGTCTTCTGCTCTCACTGCTCCATTAAAATAACCCATATTAAAATTCAAAGTTCAATCGTAAGGCCTTGTTTCATCTGCCTCCATTTTGGCACATACTGCTACTATGCCTTACTTTTTTCCTCCTTTGAAGCTAATTTTGGCTGTATCACATTGCCTTTGTTAAGAGGAAGGGCATAATGACACAGCTTCTCTCAGACAATCCTTTCCTTATTCCATCTTTCTTCTGTGACTTGTGTAGTTGGTCTATGCAAGCAGCAGATTACCATGGCACTTGCACAAGCTCAGTCACTGTGGGAAGCAAAGACTTCACTGATCCCTCCACCAGCCCCTGTCACTCTGGGTTTCCTTTACACAGACTCTAGAGGGTTCATGCGGAACTTCTATGTCCATATGTAACCATACAGTCTCTCTGTAAACTTGCATTTGGTTTTTGTGGCACCACTTGAATTAGATTATGTTTCTTCGGTCTCACACAGACTTAGTGTTTGACTTTGAATAAGACCTTAAAGGTCTAATTTGTAAGTTCTTATTTAAGTGACCAGTCCTTTAATTTTGTGCAGCTGCTCATATTAGAAATAATTTGATGTCAGCAAAACAAGAATCATCTGCACTTGAGTGCCTCAAAGTAATTCATGAAAACTATTTAAAACCTGTAACACGCTGCTGTAGCCCATGTGGAGCTCCTGAAACAGGATGGTCAGCAGGCCTCTCTGATTCTCTTACCTGGGGAACTTTGATCCCAGTCATTGCCAATCTCTAATTCACGTCTCCCCACGATACCTCTTGGGCACAGAGCGTTTGTATGATACCCTGCCAGGAAGTCAAATCCTGCCACCTTGTGTTGTTGCTTCTGCTAACATAGGTGATCCCGCAAAAGCTTCTATAGTGTGTGTTGGGTTTGCGTGGCAGGGTTTTGGTGGCGGGGGGGCTACAGGGGTGGCTTCTGTGAGAAGCTGCTAGAAGCTCCCCCTGTGTCTGATAGAGCCAATGCCAGCAGGCTCCAAGATGGACCCACCGCTGGCCAAGGCCAAGCCAATCAGCGCCTCTGTGATAACATGTTTAAGAAGAAGAAAAACACTTAGAGAGAGAGCTTTTGCAGCCGGAGAGAGGAGTGAGAAGATGTGAGAAACTCTGCAGACACCAACGTCAGTGAAGAAGGAGGGGGAGGAGGAGCTCCAGGCGCCGGAGCAGAGATCCCCCTGCAGCCCATGGTGAAGGCCATGGTGAAGCAGGCTGTCCCCTGCAGCCCATGGAGGAAGGATGAGGGGGTGTAGAGATTTCACCTGCAGCCCGTGGAGGACCCCACGCCGAAGCAGGTGGAGGCACCTGAAGGAGGCTGCGGCCCGTGGGAAGCCCACACTGGAGCAAGTTCCAGGCCGGACCGGTGGCCCCGTGAAGAGGGGAGCCCATGCCAGGGCAGGTTTGCTGGCAGGACTTGTGACCCCGTGGGGGACCCCACGCTGGAGCAGTTTGCTCCTGAAGGTCTGCACCCCGTGAGAGGGACTCCATGCTGGAGCAGGGGAACGATGAGAGGAGTCCTCCCCCTGAGGATGAAGAAGTGGCAGAAACACCGTGAGATGAACTGACCGTAACCCCCATTCCCCGTCCCCCTGTGCCGCTGAAGGGGGGGGAAGGTTGAAGCCGGGAGTGAAGTTGAGCCCGGGAAGATGGGAGGGGTGGGGGGAGGTGTTTTAAGAGTTGATTTTATTTCTCATTCCTCTACTCTGTTTTGCCTAGTAATAAATTAGATGAATTCCCTAAGTTTGGTCTGTTTTGCTCGTGACGATAATTAGTGAATGATCTCTCCCTGTCCTTATCTCGACCCACAAGCATTTCGTTATGCCTTTTCTCCCCTGTCTAGTGAACGAGGGGAGTGAGAGAGCGGCTCTGGTGGGCACCTGGCCTCCAGCCAGGGTCAACCCACCACAAGTGCAAACATGCCTCTTCCTGGAACACCATCCATGAGGAATTTGGGCTGGGGTTAACACTTCAGAGAAAAGTGTCATGGCCCTGAACACATCCCTCTTCTCCTCAGGGTTCAGCTGCAAGAGCTCAGGGACAACATAGACATTGGGCAGCTGGTGGCCTTGAAAGAGCGAGCTAGAAGATGTCTCAGCCAAGGCTGACCCCCATTCCCCTGGGAGCTGTTTAAGCTGAGGCTCTCACCTTAGCCTCCACGCAGCGGGGCCTCCGCTTGTCCTGTGCCCTCCACTTGGGGCCAGACTTGCGGCCTGAGCTCCGACCTGCCTCATCACTCCAGGCTTGCCAGGTGACCAGGGCTCCCAGCTGGCCCTGGCTACCATCAGCGGCTGCTCTGCGCCCGGTGCTCGGGCAGGGAGGGAGAGCGCTCTGTGCCGCCACTCTGTGTTCACCCCTCACCTTCCCACTGGGACCGTGCCCTCACAGCAAGTGTTCTCATTTTCCCTGGTTTCAAACACACACTACTCTTCACTTGAGACAGTACCAACCCCAGGTGGCTATGTGAATACTAAACACAATCTCACTACTTCATTTATCTCATAACTTGAGTTTATCTTTGGATTTTTGGAATACAGCTTTATTTGGCAGGATGTGCTCACCCCACTGCTTCTCTGCCAATTGCATCTCTGTGCTTTGCAGCCAGCTTTTCTTTCTCCTGTTTCCTCTACCCATCCTCCTCTCTCCTTTATAATCACCAGCTCCTTTCTCTCATCACATGCAATCAGTGATCTTTTACCTGATTACCATCCCCTGATAATGTTTAGACATGAGAAACTGATGTACCACTGGTCATAATCATCTCTTTCTGAAAGAATGCAGTATTTGAATGTACCATCACCAGTCGCACATCTCATAGTTTATTATCCCCAAGCAAAGCACAAGTATTTTTCCTATCAGTTCCTATGACTTTTCAGTGTCAGAAAAGAATACTGGTGAAAACTGGTCCAATGTTTAAAATAATGTGCAGTGCCACCAATCCTGCCCAGCGATCAAATGAAAATAGTACTGTGCACATACACGTATCTGCCTGCCCTATTCACCCTGAGAAATCCAAAAAGGCTCAGCTAATAGGTAAATGAAAAATATTCTCATGGAATATATCGCTGTAACAAATTTTGAAATCTATTAAATAGACCCAGAAAAAACTTATTTCATATTTTATTTTATATGCTGTACATTTTCCATATGCTAAATACTATTTCACCATCTAATGAACACCAACATGAAATAAATTTGCTTTATACATATTAGTAATACTTCAGTATTTTAGCTAGACCAAAATACTTGTGTATTTTAGGTTGATGTAAAGATATTAAACTGTAGCTAGACTTTATCTTTCTATATGCATCTGCTCATATAAAGATATACCTACTAACTGAGACATTGTACCACTATTTCAGAGCTAAGGAATTTTTTTTTTTTTGTTCCAGATGTAGTTACATTATCACACAGCATGTTTTTCTCTTACCTTTCAACTGGATAAAGCATACTAGTGAAAATAGAAAGTAGTGAAAATGTAATGGCTGGATCACTTGGATTTCTTGATAGTGTTACGTTATATCCATATTAAAAGCAAATAGCCTTAGCATGGGTAATGGTGTCTTACAAAGATTACCCAAGGAATTAGGGGCTATTAGCCAGGTGCTGAACAGCTCTGCAATATCTCTGTGAGTTCTGAAGTTGGGCTATGTCTGCTCTTTTCACTGGATTTCTGTTGCTGCCACTGATGTCAGTCCTAAGTGCTGTCATTACAGCTCGCAACTTGCTAAGCCATGCAAATTTCAGTGCTCCTGGGAGCAGAATAATAAAGGTTATGCATTGTTAAAAGCACCGCTGATTCAACTCCCATTTCCCTCAGTACAATTTTATAGTGGATGTCCATTCAGCCTCACAGGGACAAATAAAAGGGGGTGTTTTCAAGCAATATCCATCTAAAGGATGAGGTGGCATTGTCTCTTGGCAAGTGACTATTTTAATGGCAGAGCAACAGTTATAAAACAGCTATTTCTGACCCCAGAGCACAGCAGAGTTAATTACAGTAGCAAGCAGTTTGGAACAACTAATTTATATTGTGATGCTTTAGTTTGTGTAAAAAAGAAAAGATGTGTCAAAATGTTATAAGCCAGCTCCCCCGAACCCTAATTTGTTTTCTAATTCAACACTAAAAATCTTCTTGCTTTGTTATGACAGAGACAAAATATAATCTAGGGAAGGTGCATCTTACCTAATCTGTATATACTTGTCCTTAAGGCCATATTTCAGTTCCAAAGAGTGTTAGCTGACAGGCCAAACATGTTGTGCAGAGTCTTTCAAGAAAATAAATTTTCGTTTGTTTGTTTGTCTCCACAAGAACTGCAAGTTACAGAGTGATGGCCTTTTGACAAGGCTAGAGAAGACTTGCAACTGTGTATTAAATGAAGCACCCTGTCCTTTACCTGCTGCTTACTTTATCTTTTGTCATCAGTAGGTAGAGGTACTAGTGACTTAAGTCAACTTTTTTCATCATTTTCAGGTTGGCAAACCCCTTGAATTGTTAAATAAGAATGAAATGTCATGGACAAGAATGCGCAATTCCTGTGTGTATGCTTTACAATGGATTTTCAGAGAATATTTAATCTTGAAGGGCAGAGCAGAACAACAGATATTAGGCTCTACCAAAATTTTCAGCAATTCACTTTCCCCAGGCCTGATGGCATTTCATAGTTCTCAAAGCAGTTGCTACCCACAAGTTGAGAAAATTAACCTGAGCTATACTAAGACATTGTCAGACTGAATCTGTTTGTGATGTTTAATAGGACTTTATTTGTCTGGAACTTTCCACTCTGCATCTTCAGCTGAGTTCCTGTTTTGTGTTACATTTCATCAGATTCTGCGTACATAACTGAAATATCTGAGCCTCTCTATTTAAAATACTCAGTATGACGTTAACTTTGAGTTTGGATGGATCATTATCTATCGTCTATATCTCTATTTCATACCCGTCTGACAGATGAGGAAAGAAAAAGAGTATTCAGGACAGTGAAAAGAACATTTTTTTCTATCAGGTCACACCCATAAGACTAGATAGCTGAAAATGTTAGATGGGGAAAATGTGTCAGCTCATATTTACTTTGTTATTATTTCAATCCTCTTTCTGTCCTCTATATGCTAACTATCCCTCTCCCCTCTCTGTTTTGCCACAAGTCTAGAAGCACTGTGCTTCTGGACCTCACCTACCCCTCACAGTACTATGTTGTGTATGATATTGGTTCTAAGAAGCAGAGTGACACTTACTGCACATACATCATCAAGAGAGCTCAAGGCACCATGCAATTTTTGCCAGTGAATAAAACATCATAAACTTCAGTTTATGAACCAAGCCTCTCTACTGGTCTTGGTTGATGTCTGCCTAGTGGAGTAAGAGTTATGGGAGGAGAAAACAATCTTTCTCATTTTCCTGCTTAATACCTATTTTGTTTCAGAGCAGTGGAATATCAATAAAAAGGAAAGCTATTTTACCACTGTCATTTATGAGAGCATGGCACTTTATGCTTTACTAATATCTATGACTCAGTTTTGACAGAGCTCATCAGGTCTATTTTATAAACAAGAGGGACAATATCACATATTTTATACAAGAGAGTAGAGGATCCAGATTCCAAATTCTTGACTACAGTTAGCAGAACAAAAATGCCATCATTAATAGAGAAAAATCAGGGCACAGACTTTGTCTCCATTTGAGAACACACAGTCTATGCAATGTACGTCCAGATTTAACATAGGTCTGAGCATCTTTCTTTCACATCGATTCCAAATAATTAATAGGATATGTGAAAATGAGGCAAAAGGTCACCTCTCTAGCAGCTGAGCTGTCAAAGTCACTAACTAATTTGATAAACATGGGCACTGATGATTACCCAAGACTGTCTTTGATTCATTGGGTATTCTTATGCATATTTAAAATTTTCATTTAACTTTTCATATACTATATTTTTAGTATTGTCCATTACTACAAACAGGAGGACATAAACAGAATGAGAAAGAAATGTATTAAAAGTAAATTGATATCAGAGGAGATTTCTCATGTTAGATTTTTAAATCAAAGAGGCTGAGGAAGATTTGTATGCAAGTATCTGCAATTTTAGAACATGTGGTTTGACTGCCCCAAGGTGAGAAGAAGTTTTTATTAAGTCTACTGCAGTATCACAGAGTAAATGTTAACAGTCCTAAAGCAGTAAAAGACACATAGTGGTTAGACTTGGAATAAATGCTAGAATACGTACTTAATATAATTATTTCTGACAACTGCTGCAATATCTGTACTGACAGAACTTTGGGCCTGTGAGGATGTGCTTGGTATTCACACTATTGTAATTTGTCTCACAGGAATAAACATTGTACTGCTTGATTCCTGGAAGGGGACTTCCAGTAGAACAGTGATCTTTACAAGTAGAATAATCAGACAAATGCAATCAGTGTACCATCAGCATAACGTCTTAGAGACCGATTAAAGAAATAGATTAAACCACTTCCATAAAACCCCACAAGGGTTAAATCATGACCTGGTAAGCAAACCAAGCCATAATTCTGTTATCATTTTCCCTTAGTAGGGTCTGCAGACAAGTTCAGACCTCCTTAAGAATCTTCCTAACGCAGACTCTCTAAGGCATGGTGAGAGAGCTCAGTAGATACACCCTTTCTCAATCTGATGGTAAAAATAGTTTCTAAGCCACAGGTATGGAAAACTGAGCATTATGTGTGCCTTGGTATGCTGCCATACAGTCCTCCAGAAGAGTTTCCTATCACATGGCTCTGTACTGCTGCTTTCTCACAGAAGATACCGGAGCAGAGAGGCCAGATACTCTTTACGGGTTTTAACTTACAGAAAGCAAAAACCTATGGTGGAATGTCTATAATCATTTTACCAAGCTACTCCAAGACTCTGTGTAACTTGTGTGTACAAACCGCCCTCCCCCCTCCCACCCCGCCTTTTTCTTTCCTTCATGCATATTAAGCAATAAAGGTTGGAATTCTTTGCACAAGGTGCACTTACTTCTCAGCAGCTTCTGCTCTCTGTGCACATGCTGTCATGCCAAAGTATGGCCAATTAGTAATGCTTTTGGGAGAGGGGGAGTGGACTTTTCCAACTTACTGGAATGGTGTCTTTTCCATAAATTTGGCAAGTGCAGCCCTCCTAAGAGAGACACAGCTGGCACATAAAGGCTTGTAATACCTATCAAAGCAGACTGTTGCAAATGTGTAAGGAACATGGCATTACTAAGTGAGACTGAAGAAGCCAATGACCTACGTACTTCTATGCATGACATAGCTGTCAAGACCTTGCATTTCTTAGAATTTTTCCTAGATAATCCATGAAACTCCCTGTGGAAGAGCTAAGTACTGTGTCTGCCACAGAGATTCTACTTGCTGCAATAAAAAAGGAGGCAAAGTAGAATTCAGGAAGTAATTATATTCCTAAAAAGTTTTCTTTTAAAATCTCAGTTCACTGGAAAGCTAGTTTATGCAACAGATGCAATCAAAACTTATTAGTATCAAGTTAAATCTGAACTCAGTCAAGCAATAACAAACTTCTGTGAGGACTCACCTGACAGTGAAAACAAAGCAATATATCTCAGTATCAGTGCAGAAAATGGATTATCGTTTCAATATGTGTTTCCCACTAGCTGGGACAAGATTTTCCTATGCCTCTATGCAGCTGTACTGACAAGAGGAATATGACCTCACTATATTAATTTGCACAGTTTTGACCCAGGTAACAATTTCCGTTCCCTGTGGTCTTGGTTGTGCCTTCTTTAAGTGCTGGCCACTGTAACTGAGGAAATCTGAACGTGTGAATATGTTACAACTGACAAAATAAATTGGAATAAGAGAAGAAATGGGAGCCTCTCATACTTCAGTCTCTTCCTGCAGTACAGTTGACTTGCAGACAGTTGAGCAAACTAAGGGAACTGCAACCTCCCTCACCTGTATTTTCCAGGATTAGCTGGTGTTACGAAGTAATTTGTGACCTTTGTCGTGCATAGCCTCTTTTGTGACAGGTCCATGAAATTTCCTGGGTAATGCTAAATAATGCTATCTCTACAGGCCAGTACTATACAGTTTCTAAAAGAGCCTATGCAGTTCAGTTGAGCTGCATTTTGCTATTCTTTGGGTACTCCAGGGAAATGACAAACAGTCTACGAACATTCCAGTGAACAATGACACTTGCAAGAGAAGAGTGGCTTGATTTCAGCCATGAAACTTGAAATGATCCTTTTCTCATGCCAGATGAAAATAAAGATGGTAACAGAATTTATTAAAAAAGAAAGGACAAAAAAAGAATAAACTGTAAATTACAAGATTTGATCAGGACATGAAAGGAAAAAAAGCCATGTTTGATGTATTAAATGTGCCTTCCTCTTTCTCTGCATCCAGTTGACAAGCTATAACTGAAATAGCTTGCAGAGCCTATCCTCAGGAAATATACATGTTAGCTGCAGAAGCAGGGCAGCTCATGAACTCTTGAACTCATGAATCTCTTGTTTGAGATTTGCTGGTTGGATCTTTCAAAATTAGTAGTCATGATGACTATGGTGTGAATGACTCCCAAATCTGATTTTGAGGCAGCATGTGACATATTGCTTCTTTGGAGACTCATAAGAAACCTTCTTCCTCTGCATGCTGCCCAGCAAAGTGCTATAGTCTGGCCCACCAGAAAAGCCCATCATTCCTGCAGCTTTGCTTATCGTGTGAACATGTTTTCTGGAGCTTTGCTGTTAAATGCTGTCCAGGTTGTTGCCTGACAAATTGCCATTCTGTACAAAGGAAACAGGAATCCCTGATAACAAGTAGAAAACTATTAATGCTTCTTTTGTTATTCACTGTCACACCATTAATCACAATGAAAATTCCTTTGACGTTCTTCATGTTCAGTAACTAATATTTACTCCTATGGGCGAAAGCTTGGTGAAACTTACTATTAATAACACAATGGATTTTTAAGGTTCCCCCCAACATGCATGTCAGACATAGTCTACCTATTTAAGAAGAGAGTAAGAGATGATAGTGCAGAAAATCTTAGGGCAAGTACTAATCCAGTTTTCAAAAATAGCCTCTCATTCTTGCTTGTCCATCATCAAAAACCTCAAGCCAAATGAACAGAAATTCTCAACACTCTGAGATGTTAAACATTTTTCTCTGCTAATGTCATCCTGATATCTCAGTTTGCTCACCTGTAGAACAGACACAATGAGTTCCCAGGTGTACTGCGGTCAGTGGGAGTGATGAGCTATCCGAATGATAGCGGGTTTGCTGTCCCACAGCACCACTTACCAATAGCTAGCCTACCTGGAAGAAATGACGAGCCAATAAGGCTAGGCAAGTCACCTAGGGCATATTCTATGTCTTTACGTAATTCTTTGTATCTGCATCCACATATACTTAGCAGTTAGATCCTCTGCTGCTTAAAGATGTTGAAGGTATAGGCTTCCCTGCAATTCTGTATTAGTCAATGAAAAGGAGATAACTGAATGACAAAGTTGCAAAAGTCATTGCTCGAATTATTTATAAGTCATTCATTCATCTTTATGTATAGGGCTGTCAGGTTTTTTCCCCTCACATAGAAGGAATGAAAAAACAAGACTTGTGCTTGCTCTTCCAGAGAACTGTGCAAAGATTAACTAAAACCAGATGGAAAATAATGGTAGAAGACAAAGGCCATACAAAATTAAGATTTAATGCAGCTTTAAATATAGCTCATTCCTAAGAAAGTATAAGAAGATTAGAAAGAAATTGGGTCTAAAGCCCCCAATATGTTATCATTTACTTTCCTACAATGTGAGTGTAAATGTATATGAGAAATACTGTTGTTCTGATCTGGTGGCATTATGCTCTCCCTTTGCATTGGTGTAAAGTAGCACAGAATTAGACAATATCGAATCCAAGTTATAAAAGACAACACCCTGGCAGATATGGTGAGTGGAAACATTATTTTTAAGAGAGAGAAAACTGAGTTGAATATCCTTGTAGTGCTTACCACCCAGAAAACAGAAATGATCCATATCAGGAACAGTATTTTATACCTTATTTGCCTGTTGTTTTCTAAAGATAACTCAAACTTAAGCTGTAGCAGAAGAGCTTGTAAGCTGCTTTTTTTTTTTTTTTTTTTTTTTTTAAAGTCCAAAGTTCATGAAAGAACCACTGACAATTAAGCACCACAAAGCAAGTATCCCTCTCCATAGACAGGTCAGAGAAGTATGCAGGCTGCCAGTTGACAGAGAGTCCTCTGTCATGTTTTTTCCTCCCATTTTTTTTTGAGAGAGCTTCTGGCACCCCCTTGATATTGTATTCAATTTCTCCAATGATTGTTTTTCTTTGGACAAAAGACAAGATGGAATCAGTCTCTGACGCATGTGGAGCATCACCTCATCAATAAAACTATTTCAATAACATGCTATAACTAATCTTTAGATTCACAGCTCTTGAATTTTGAAAATCTGAATCTAGCTCTAAGTCCAGCTTGCTGCTCAGGCCATCATCTGATGAGAAAAAATGTCTGGAGAGAGAAGCTTGGCTGTCAGAGGGGCGTTCTTTGTTATGTGTTCAGCGACACTGAAAAATTTGCAGCTTCACTCCACTTCTCAGTCCCAAACAGACTCCCAAGGTACCCCCAGGGAAGCTGTTGAGTTTGTTAATATTGTAGCACTGACAAAGACAGATAAACCTCTTTCATTCACTTCTATTTTTGGCAACTAACTTAGATCTCCTTCTTCCTATCCTATGAATCATGCCTTCAAATATACTGGTGAATATTTTTTTAAAAGTCACTGATTTCAAAGAATTTTATTACTGCAAGTCAAATGAAACAGTGCAGAAGATGTCACAAAACTGAGAGGCCAGAACTGCTATTTTCAGAAATTTGGCTAAAGATGCATGTGCTCTGTTCACAAGATATCCAACATTGTTTAATGCAACTGTTTAAATAACCTGACCTAAATAGAACAGTACAGCAGAAGAGTCAGCAAACTTAGAGTTGCACAAAGCTCAGTCAAGCAAATGCCTGGAGCACATCTTTTATTAAACAAGGAAATGCAGAACCATTCTATCGTGTTCTGACTGTTCAGACACATGCTACAAGTGTTACGAGGCCCATTGCAAATTACTATTTCTACATTCATATCATCTCCTATTATCTCTGCTCAGTCACTGTGAGACAGCCTAATCTATTCCTCCCCATATTCTAACTACTAAATAGCATTTCCCATTTGGATTCTGATATCCAGCAGTAGGCTCATTCGTTTGAAGACAGTTTCTGCATACCTTCCTAAAAAATGACATTTTGCAGCCCGGAAATTTAAACACTTTCCAAACTTAGAAGATTAACCCATTGGTTGTGTGTGTATATATATAATTGTTATTTAAGGCAATGGCATGAGCGACAATCACCAAGTATTGCAGCGAATGTATGATTAGTTGTCAGGATAATGACTTTAAGACTCTTTTTACTGCTGAATTACTAGTAAAAATCCATTTATGAGCCCTCACTTGTAAAGCTGCTTAACATCAAGCAGTTATGTATTCAGTGGGACTGATCTAGAACTAACTTAGTTGTACATTAGTATTAGATAGTGACTACCACGTTTTTACCTCTTATGAGGCTATAAGAATAACATGAGGACACCTGGAAAATTGTCAAAAAAGTCCAACTATCACTTGTAGTAATGAGGTGAGTGAATATAAAGACTGTCTTGTTTCTTATTACCACACCTATTATGCACTGGGGCTTATTGAAAACTTATTTTGAACTTACAGTTGTTAGTTAATTTGTCCTTGTGCATCATCTCTCATCAACATCCAAATTTGCATCTCATTTTCAAACACATCTGCAGCCTGTGTGGGAACTCCTAAACCAGCACATAGCACACTACATGGGTATGCACCTGTAGACTTATGAACAAGCCAGTAAGGTGATCCTATATAAATGATGATTTCTTCAAGTCAAAACTGATATTTGTTATAAATATAACTAATGGCCAGTTTTCCATAACAATGATGATTTCACAGCAGGCCTCCACAAGATAACATTTCCAGCAAAATTTGCAAACTGTTCACTTCTCTATCAGGAAAAGCAAGCAATAATATTTGTTGTGCAGTCAGACTACCTTCAGACTCTTCCTCGGCTTAAGTAGTCAGAGTGTCTCTGAGGCATGTCTGTATTTCTGATCCCATGTCCATACTTCTGAAGGAGGACTTCCACTTAGATTAACACAGCAACTCAGATAGCTTGATGTTATGGGAAAAGGGGACATATCAACATTATCAATTCTAAATATGTACAAACCCTTTTGTTTCACAAGGAATTCTGGTACTTCAGTTTTTCAGCTTGATTTTTGATGAAAACAAATGTGGAAATATCAACATTTCCCATGGGAGAGAGAGATAATTTTTAATTTTATTTCTTAACTGTCCTTAAAGACATAAAGATGAACTGAAGGGAACACTTGGAAATGTAATTTAGAAACGAGCACCTACTCTAACACTGGGCATGCTCAGCCTATAACTCATAGGTTATATGAGTTATATGAGGTTACAGGAGGTCAACTAGGTCTACTTACCTGGCCCTCTACCTGCTCTTGAATGCCATTTTTCTTGAGATGGCCTTCTGGCAGCAGACTTTAGGCTAGATAAATTATTCTGATGGTGACAGCCTGCTCCTGGCTGTCTTTTCCATCATTCTGAGATGCATTGCTTGTGCACTACACACTTTCAAGTGTTCAGATAAGTCTCCAGGAAAAAATGGTGGCCAAGAACAGGTCGCTTGTCACTGCCAGAACCATGAATACATGAGTAGCTCCTTCTGCCTGTGCTCCAAATTGCCTGTCAGAGAACAGCCACAAATGCAAACCACCCTTGCTGGAGGAAGACACCAGTCATCCTTTTTCCCAGGGCAGTAACATGGCTGTTTGTGCTTCAGCCTTAGGTAGAGGATGTTCTTAAGCCTAATATTTTGGTCAAACCAAGTCATAAAGGAATCTAACTGGAAAAATTTACTGCACATATTGCAAGATGAGACTTTGTGCAGCTAAATTGAGTAGCAGAATGTGGCAGTGTTAAGGCTTCATATAGTAATTTTCGGCAGATAAACCTATTTCCAGGTAACTGAAGCCAAAAGGGAAGCTGTTTATGAGTTTCTAATTCTGTCCATTTGTACAAGAAATTAAAAGTCCAATCAATTGCATTACAAACACAGTGTTGGTAAAATGTGTGTGTCTTGCAGATGGCACCTTGCCATCAGATACACCCCTGAATCCAGGAGTGCAAACCTTTTCAAGCAAGAAGACAGCAGATGTTGTAGCAAAATGTCATCTAGTATCAGATGTCACTTAGGGCTGGGGACATGGGAATATTTCTCTCATATTCCAGCAGTGGTTTTCCTGGCAAAAATCCTGAAAACAGGAAGTGATGAGATACATGTTTTTACTTTTTTGCATGCAGTTTTGCTTAGATGTTATTAAAAGTATGGTAAGTTCACCACCAGAAGCTAAATCATTAATTTCAAGCTGTTATTTGATCTTCTCAGATGGATCTTACGTATGCAGAACTGTTTAGTTTGAGAGATAGGTTGTTAATGACTGGTATGGGCCTTCAACTAGATTGGCCAGAAACGATTTTATAATAGTAATGGAGCAAACAGAAGCTGCTTCTTGCTTTTATGATTAAAATGTCTTTCAAGACTAATAGTAGATCACATCCCCAAGGGTGCATTGCCTTTATTTTGACTTCTTTTTTATTAATAGAGAGTGAAAGAACTGATGTACTCTCCCAAGAAGAGAGACTTTTTGAGCAAATAACGTTCTACTTGTGTAGGGAAGCTGATTTGCAGAAAGCAACAGTCCACCTAAAACTCCTCCAGTTTGAAATTACTCTTAAAGTATATATCATCAAAGAAAGTGAAGAATGCTTTGTTTTTAACTATATTTCAATATTTCACTAGTTTTCCAACTTTACATGATTTTATGTTAATAATATCTGCAAGATGTGAAAATACTCTATTTCTTCTACAAGGGATATTCTTCTGACATTTTGGGACTTGTTTGTAAACTGAAGCACAAAAGAGAAGCAGGGTTGACAAAACTAAAAATAAACAATGATGACACTCAAATGGCTATCTTTAGGGCATCGGAGTTAACAGTTCTCGGGGATGAAGGGAGTAAGTACCTGCCATTGCACAGGTCAGATTGATCAGACTCAGGCACACTGCACTGTCAGGCTTACTTTCTGAGGCTCTGGCATGCAATCCAGAGACACACTGGCCTTGACCTTTATTAGCAAATGAAAGGAAGCATATTCTGGTAAAACATGGAATTGAATTATATAAAAAACCATACCAAATTGCTGTTCCAAAAACAGGGAAAGGGAAGCCCGATGGCAGATAGATAAAATTGTGCTTCAGTTCAGGGGTGAACTTCTGCTGAATTGGTTGTGTGAAGGAAACCAAAAAGCTGCTTTCTTTTTTCTCAAAAAGATCTTCCTGTAAGAAATATAGGATTATTTTTGAAAGCAAGAAGGAGAGATAAGCCAATTTTTGCAGTGATAAGTTCATTAGAACACATGCTGTTATGAGCACCGGACAGGGCCACAGCTGTCTTGCTTTATTTCAGAGCAGTGCAATGTCACAAGATGTTAATGCAGCATCATCACAGGCATCTCATTTTTATTTGCCATGTGCTGTAACATGAATCATAGTATTTCTGTTGGATTCATCAGAGTTGAACACAAGAGTTTCAGGCACTGATTCATGCTCTTACCTGAAAGCATTGCAACAGCAATTTCGTGTCAGCTTGAGTCCAAAGAGGGACAGAGGTTCAGCAAAAGCACAGAAGCTCCAGTCAAAACACTGCAGAAAAAAATAGCAAAGAAAGAACAAAAACCGGGAAAAAAGGCAAGCAGCATTCGTGCCTCCCAGGACTTACAAAGATAGAGTCAAGGACTTTTATGCTTCTCAAAACACTTGTGTTTCACTCAAGTGAAGAAAATCCAAGCAATGAAAGGAAAAGTTATCAGTGTAAAAATCACTCCATGACACATTTTTAAAAAATGAAAAAAGAAAAAGTTGCATTTCCTTTGGTAAATGCAATATTCACAAATAGTTTGAAACAGCTGGTTCAAGTGGAAATGAATAATTTTGCCTGGGTCACAATGTGACAGTAAATGTTTGTTGCATGCATACATAAAGGAAGGATTAGAGACAGATTTTATAACATAGCAGAACAATTTACCTGCCTCATAAACTCATGAATATTTGAATTGAGCATTTGCGACTGAGAAAGCAGTCTGAAATCTGTTTCCTGTTATTTCCTCCAGTAATTGTGGAGTTTTGATGCTTACTTCCACAAGGAAGTAAATCTGATAAGAATCTAATAAATATGAAAAGTATATCCATTTACTTGGGCGGAAGAGATGAAGCACAGTCTAATTTTTTTTTTTATTTTATCCTGAACTCTTTGAGGTAAGAACTTTTGGTAATGAAGGAGACGGAACTGAGAGACAAGATCTACAAAAGTGGAGTGCTCTTGCAACTGAAGTACCATTAGGTTGTTCTCATATACCATGAATACTTTAAACTACTTACCTGTTCCCATACCAAAAGTGAATGGAAGAGAGACAAAGAGAGGCAGGAGGGCAGGAAGAAAACAGATGTTACATATACTAATGGCAATGAAAAGTGATCTAATGCATGGGGTCCTTATCTGAATGAACTATGAGTGTTCTGAATTAAATAGTTTACTAATTTCCACAAATTGAGAGTTGCAGTTTTCACCACAGTGATTTATAATATATTCTGGATGAGAAATGAATTGTATCATATCCACAATACAACCCATGAAATTATAAATACAGCTGCATAAATACTGGATAGATGAGCGGGGGTTTTTCCTATTGCTGGTAGGAGCAATCTGATTCTGACTTAGAAGTCTGTTTTGAAGATATGTGAGGTGCTAGGCTTATATTTTCTTAAATGAAAATGAGGCGGACTACAGAAATACATAAATGGTGTTATAGAGTTCGTTTTCCTATAACAGCTATTTATAAAATGTAAAAGGAAATAAGACTAGTCTGATGTTTTCTGTATCACTGAACTTTTGAGGATGAAATTATTCCTTTAGTTGAACATAAGATCCTTCTGCATTTTAACCTCATCCTCTTATTTTTAATCTGCATTTTTCAAAGTTCTAACACAGAGGTAATTGCCTGTCACTGCTGAGTAGAGCAACATATAGAAACAAAAAAAATGGGTCGCACAAGCTTTAGCAATTTCAGCCTTTCACTCTTCAGGCACTGTGATGAGCTATCGCTGATAAACTATACTAGCATTCTTAATGCAGTGATCCTTTTTTAAAAAAACCTACAAACAGAAGCTTTGGAACTTGTATTTTGGTACACTTCGTCTCATTTACCTCTAGTCTTATTAACAATAGGCTCCAATCTGTGTTAATTATTGTGGTTTCATCTACAGTCTGTAGTAAGACAGGAACTAATCTCTTTTAGGTTATAGAGGGAGAGTGGACGACTAGATACCTCATAATAACTAACTGAAAAACAATACTACCCTTAACTCCTTGTCTCCCCTTCTCTTTATTATTCCAGTGTTCACACTTTTATTGCAGTATCTCCTAGGATCAAGAGTTACTGCATATAGGACAGCCATGAACAGTCCTTGCCCAAGAGACTTTATAAGCCAAGTATCAGAGAAAAGACAGCAAATGTTACATGGAGTGAGCAAGGACAATTCTGGCAGGGTAAGTAACAGTACTGTGATTGGATAATTTGATAATTATTTGTTAGGCTTCAAAGTTAGCACCCTGCTGAGGCATTTCTATATCTCTGGGTACTTGCATAGAGAGAAGGAAATTGCTGCAGCACGTTATAACTGGCTTACAAAAAGAAGTTTTTCTTTTGCAGTCTGTGGCCTTGAGATTTCGGTGTTGTAATCAAACAACCTAAAGCAACCCTGGATATTAGATTCTGTACCACAAGACAGTCTCCAAAACCAACCAGTTCATGAGACTGCCTTTCACCAGCCTATTCTGATGAACACAGACAGATTAAAAAAAAAAAAAAAAAAAAAAAAAAATTATAATTATGGAAGGTGTTTTCATCGTTCAAAATGCAAGGCAGTGGAGAAATCAAAGTGTATTCAACACAAGTATTTACTGCAGCTGGGATTTTGCTAGAATTGGATGACTTTATGAGAGGTAACAGCACTAGTATGACAGTAATGTGAATTGCCAGATCTCATGATTTAGGTTACAAATTAGTACATTGTAATTTATTTTCCCTTTGCTGAAACACTGAGTATTGTTCAGTGTCAGAGACTTAATACCTGACTGGAAAACATGTAATGCATTAAAACATCTTTATGGTAACTACGTTACATATACAATCTGAAATGTATACTGTAGAAGACTTCAGGAAAACCTTTGGAAATGCTGGAAACTTCTGCACAGGGGATTGTCCAGACCTGCAGCTATTCACAGCACCATATTAATCAGTAATGCTCTGAGCAGGATAAATCTATGCCACAGATGAACATGGCTGCTGAAATCTTTGACTGCACAAGTAACCATATTTCTCCTATTGCAAATGATAATTTTCTTGCCACATTCTCCAGAAGGCAAAGTCATGCACTGTTGTGCTTGAAAACCATTAATGAGGTTATTAAAAAAATCTTGAAAAGCTATAAATTTGTGTGTATAAAGTGCTAACACCAATGAGGAAACACACAGATGATCAGAAGGCCATTTTTCTTTACATTCACATGTTCTAATAAGGGATTCAAAGAAACAGATGAGTTTCTCTTTATTTCTCTTTTTTTTTACTTATACATTTTGATCCTGTTTTGAAATTATGCTAAAATGTAAATGTCTCTTTTTCTATCCACAAAACCTGCAATTTTGGGTTCTAATCGTACAATTGAAAGTGCAGACATCTAACTTCTCAGTCTTGATTATGAGTTCAGGCACTTATGTGCCCTGCTCACAAAATGCTCTCCTAATTCTATTTTTTTTTTTCTTTTTCTGGTTATACAACGTGACAAAAAAGGTCAAAGAAGATATTGAACTTATATAAGTACTTGTTGCACAAACCACATCTGGAAATCAGGTACCTGTGTAAGAGCGAGCAATCCCCTAGTTTGGAACTGGAGAGGAGCAGAAGTAGCTCTGCTAATTCTGTTCTTCCCCTTTATTAAAGGGACAGAGTGGATCAATAAAGCATGTAGCAGAATTCATCAAAACATCTATTCACCAGAATAAAAATAATTAACCCACTTTTTTCCCACCTGGTTAGCAAATGAAAACTGATTTTCTGGAGAAACTTTAACACCTTCTGGTGTACCAGAGTTGATTAGAGGGCAAGAAGGGAAGGTAAAATCTAAATGTAGTCTCCATGCCTCCAATGAATCAACAATATATAAAAAAAAAAAAAAATTATTTGCCTTTTTGTAAATGACATTGAACAAATCTAGTCTCTTAGTATAAAAACTTTTTAACTGTATACTGTAAAAATTATTAGCTGAAATACCAGTTGCCATGAAATACATAATGGCTTCCAGTCTTCCTTCTACTGTATGCACTGGATATTCTCTCTGTATATTTTAAAAACTCTGATATTTTACAAACTGGAGAACTACACTTCCTAAGGTTCTAGTTTAGTTTTATTCCACGTGATTAATTTTAGAATTAATGTTCTGGTACAGGACTGAGCAATATGTTAAATAGAAGATTTGTACTATTCCCAAGCAAAATTTTCAGGTGAGTTAACCCCAGATTTTTTCATTTCAAATTGAGATTTGGAAATATGTATTTGTATTTTTCTTTGTCTTCTTGTTCCTGCCCCACTTGGATGCATTTGGATCATACTTGCATTTTTCAGACTACAAGGATTACAACTTTTTTTATATTCGTATATGTTATTGAAGTTTTTAGGAAAATGCTAAACATATTCCCTTGCAAGGAAATAAAATTTCATACGGCAGAGCTAAATACATTTTAGCACAGAAACCTTGATTAAATCCTAACTCTAACAGTGACCTTTGGTAAGGCTGTCTGAATGGGCTGACAGTAGTTATCTATGTCACACAGCTGTTGTTTTCACCAGTAGAACAGATTCTTCTAGGGATGTATTAGAAATGGAAAGAGATGAATCTGTCCTAAGCAGACCCTTTCTGTTCTGGTGTGTATTCAGCCCATAGAAAGGCAGTCAGTCCTCTCTATCCTCTTTACCTCCATCAGGCTTCCCTTTCCCTGTTTTTGGACAGCAGCTTTGTGTTTATGGATTTATAACAGCCCAATAACTCAAGGAAGCACAGTAATTTCCTTTTAATGGGGAGAGAACTTCAGCACAATCCAGTAACTTGCCTATCTGCACAGGCAATCTATAAAAGAGAGGATCTGAACCCCATCTGAATATCCCAAACCATCAACCAGACCACTATCAGCCTCTCTCGCAACGCCCCTTTCATTGCAAAGCAAGATCTTCTAAAAAACTCATACTATTAGGTGGTACCAACACTGAAGCAATGCACAAAAACTGCCAGAGCAACGTATTTTACATAATATTTGTTGTATAATTATAATTTAGTAACATTCACCAATTTTAGCAAAGCGGACTCAAATTAGGCACCATTCGATTTGAATACAGTAAGTTAGCTTTAGTTTACTTGTATTGACAGCAGTCAGGTTTTGCTAGTACAGCTGACTTGTTTTCTCCCCATTCCAAATACGCATCAGAAGCTTTACTCTGGTTTTCTTTTTCTTTTTACAAAGCTCAGACAGTGAAGGTATTTAGTGGAAACTAGCAGCTTGCTCTCAAGAGAACCGGTCAGTATTCCTCTATTTGCACATTTCATTTACATCCATGCTGGCACGTTTTAAAACTACAGGCAGAAAAAAAATCAGCATTTTGTTTTAAAGCAGAGCTAGAAGAAGAAATTATTGCACATTATTTTACCTATAAACTTTCTAGTTGGGATTTTTCATTTTTTTTTTAATGAGAGGAAATAAACAAAAGTTATTGCAACATATTTCAAACTGTAAGCTTTTAAAAAGCATCATTATCTTTTTTTTCTCTACAGTCATAGGAGCAGAACAGCCCACGGGTGCTGTGTAGGGTATTTTGCAGCCTCATTTATTTAGAAATTAATCTCACCTGGCAAAGTAAAAACTATTTGCTATTCCCAGCAGTGATGACCTAAAAAGTCAGCATTAAACAGTATTTGTTAGACATTTTATAATGTAATCAGGCCTCTTTATTGATGCTTGCTGCTGAGAAGGGCAGAAAGGTTCTCCCAGAGAAAGCAGTGGAAACTCAGTTTCAGCAAATCACTTAAGCAGGTGCTTATCTAAATATGTGTTTCAATTTAAGCAGGTGCTTATATTCCATCAAAGTAAACTGGTCTCAAAGATGTACCTCAGTGCTGTGCTAAAGCTGGGCTAGCACCCCGATTAAAGTCTAAATATGGAAACACTTACACTTCTGGCTTTTCTTTCAAGGTCTTTGAGAATTTCAGAGCCCATACTTAGGTGTTAACATATCTGCAGTGATTGAGAACATTCGCCTCCTCTATATGAAATCTCATTGGCTGATGAAGAAAACATAGTTTAACATTAAAAAAGATAAATCAGAAGTAAAGGCTTATCTCTTCAATGTTAAAAAAATGCTAAGTCAAAATGAGCACTCACTCCTCTAGCAAGGTGAATAACCATGCTTGTAATGAAGACCAGTTGTGCAGAAATGTAACACTCACACAGGCACTCGCATTCCTACCCCTGAGTCACAGCTGAGCCTCAAAATAGATGTTCTCCCTTCTTGGGACCAGTAATGGCCCCTCAACCTTTACATAAGAGCGTGCATCTGAGTCACAGCACCCTGCCTAACTGTCACTGTTAGTAACCACATTCAACCTGACAAAATAGCCCATTTCTCTTCAGTCGTTTCAATCTAGAAAAATAGTATATTTTCCTAACCGCTGTGCTGACTCAGAGTTACCACATTTCTATGACAAATGAAGAACTTCTGTTTACCAAATTCCCAGTTCTAAATGTCTCAGATAAATCGATGGGAGTTATCCCTGGGTGGTAATGGTACAATTAATACTGGTAAAAAGTCTAACAAATATGTATAGTAAGCCATGCCTCTGCTACAAGGAGTTTTGTATACTTGCATGTGAGTAACTGGGTAAAGGCAAATGACATTTATGAAGGAAATGCAAAGATGGAGGAAGGAAAAAGAAATACCATTACGAAGTACAATGTTTTGAACATTTTTTGCCAATAAATAAATATTTGGGGTTTTGGAGATGTGGTTTGCACAACTATTCCTGATGTCCCAATGATTTTTTCTGTTTGAGTAATTTAACGTCCAGAAATCAATGTGGGCTTCTAGCTAATGACTACAGGACGGATCATCAGACATATAGGTGATAAAAAAGCTACAGTCCTCCTGTCTCAGACCTCCTTCATCAAGGATTTACATATACCCAGAAAGATCAGATTTCTAATTTGTAGAGTATTTGAGGATTTTTGGAGATGAAAGGCACTGTTCAAATGTTAGCTATTATCATTGCAGAAGGCAATCTTTACTATCACAGTATGGGTAAGTGCTATAATTAGCGCCAGATAGTGTTGCTACTGTTATTCATTTATATTACTGACAGTTCTGAAATTATCTTGCAGGGAAAAGCAGAAATTATTTGAGAACCTATCCCTGATTCTGATCCCTAATTAATTGACTGTATAATCCCTTAGAGACATATACTCTTTTACCTGAAATATTACAGTAGTTACTGTTAGCATGAATGCCAGTATATTGTTCTTTATATGCGGTGGGACACTGAATATGACATTGTAGAATTTTCTCCTTTTACTTTCCTTTGAAATTCCAGGTTCAAGCTGCTACTACCTGATCCACAAATGTGCCTCTGATCTGCTGAGCAAGGTGTGTTCATTTATGTAGCAGTCACAATTACTGCAACATCATTGAGAAGCTTGAAAACATTTAAGAATATTTCACAAACTCAGTTTAGTTTTTCATCTCTTTTTTTTTTTTTGGAAACACTGGTGTATATGGCTTTTGTACTTGAATATTAAACTTGGCATTACTATGTTTATCCACCTGCAAGCAATATCAACTTACAATATACAATTTATTTTAATATTACAAATGCTCACCCTGCCCGAGGAAAATTTCACTTGTCCAGCACTAAAGAATTGAAAAAACTCGTTATGACACAGGCAACCAGTAACAGAACTGCATCAAAGTCAGCATAACTGGCAACTTATGGATTTAACATGTTTCTAGAGAACATTCAACACATTTTGCCTAACTGGTGATTCATGAGAAGGGTGCCTGATTCAGCAAATAAATGACTTACTGTGAAAAGGGCTCTTACAGTTAATTATTTCTGATAACACATAAGAATAAAATCCAGTGGATGCCTGCCTTTCACTTGGCCCTAAAGCATTAACAGCAGTTACTAATAACTATTTCATCAGCAGCTCAGCACTAGGTATTTATGATTTGTAAGAAATGGCTGTTTCTGAATGCTCACCTTTATGATTTGTGTACTTAGCTTAACCAGCTTCTCAAACTGATATGCCTTAGGGATGAGCTACTCATATCACTGCAAGGGATGTAGGTATACTCTTTCTCTTAGAATGAACCAGAGTACTTTTGAACAAATCGTTTCTATTTCTTGAGGGTTTTCATACTGACTTTTCTGTGCAACGTGAATCAGTACTCTGCATAGCATGCATTGTACTGTAATGACAGCACAGATCTAAGCCGATGGAGAATATCAGTTGAATATTTCCTATGAAATACGTAATTACTTCCTTTTGAACTCTTGGCAAATCATTTAAACTGCTTTTATATTTGTTACACAGTATTTTAAGATATCATTTATTTCAATTTTATGAAAACTGAAAAGACAAATGTATGTGTGGCTTGTTTCAGTGAGGTTTTAAAAAAAGCATATCTTATCATTAATAAGCTTCACATGCCAGATATCGATAGATACTTGTTATTGATGGTTATAAATATTGATAATATTTACAGAAGCTGAGGAAATTGTGTAAATTAATCTTAATCTACTGAGCTATCTTTGCAACTTGAAAGATTGTTACTTTCAAACTCTTTATTATTTTGTCAAGCTTGATATTTACTATGTACGCCAGGTAATATGACTTCCCTGTTTTCTCATGAGAGATTATTTTCCCATGTAAAGAAATTTCTGTTATCAAGGCCTTAGACCGTATATCCATACAGAACACCCAAGTTAGCCATCACTTTTAACACTTCTATGACTGAAACTGAGACTTGCCCTTTCTCAATTAAAAGTGCTATGGAAATTTACTTATAATTTTTAGACTACTGGCATAGATAAAACTTTCCTGGCTCAGTGCTTTTTGTTTGCTTGCTTGTTTTTGCGCTTCTGCAGATTCTCTAGAACAATTAACTTCTAACTCTATATTCAGGTTATGACTTAATATCCAAGAATCATATCTTTTGCCAAATCATTTATTTCAACATGATTCTGATGGTATACACATATTGAGGGTAGGGCTCTTATGGCACCATAGACTTGTAGATAGATACATTCTTGCCATGTTACATACATATGTATGTGCAGCCCAAAATACATCAGAAATCTATCTATATCAAATTGTAAAAGAGGTTTCAACGGGCTCTTCTATCACACTCTGCGGTTTAAGGTTTCTTCCTCTCAAGCTTTTCTCTCCAATTGAAGCCACATTTTTGGATGCTTTTCATATATATGTTTGTATTTACATATGTCTCAGGAATTCCTAAACTTCAGTTAATTATGCAGTGAAGATTGCAAAATTGTAGCACATGCATTTTCCCAGACTGCTTCTAAATTAAATTTCTGTTCCTATTCCTAGTCTTTTCAGGAGCCTTAATATCCTTTGAGAGTGTTCACAACTTCACAAAGTCATCAGGAGCAGCAAATTTCATTAATAACAATATGTCACCCCTTTGGTTCAGATTATTAATGAGGATGTTTAAGAAGAATAGGCACAAGATCTTGCACTAGCGTATTACTAATAACATCAATATATTTATTTAACTACTCTGCTTTTTTATGACATAGTATATCTTCTCTCTTAGACTGCTGTTCTTCTGTTGTGCAGCAATCAATCCAACTTGGTACTGCATATTTTGATTTGTGCTAACACTCCTATACACTAATCTTACTAATATCCCTTGCATTTATTTATGTCATAAATCAAGCCATTCTTGCATTCTTACTTTTCTGCAACATATATTCATGTTGCATTGTTTCCATATCGTGAGTGGAGATTAATTTTGGGTTGACTTTACTGCTGGTTTGGCAAAATTATATTTTTTGCAGTGTACTGTAAACATTTTCTTTCATAACATATCCATTACGACAAGTGTTAAAAACACTTTGCTATGAAGAGTATCTCATTTTTTTCAACTACACTTTATTTCAATTTTATTACATGTAGCATGCTCTGTAACACTGTATCACTTTAAATACTCCAGTAAGTTTTGTAGCAGACAGTCTAATATCCATATAGACAGCCCAAGATGCTTTTCTTTGCATTTAGCGTTGCACCTTCAGTTTATGTCAGAGCTCTGTGTGACTCACAGAACACTTAAATACACTTGATTTTCATCATTGGCATGGGAGTAAACTGAAGCTCAAAGATATTAGCTGATGTGCCAAGAATCCCATAGTGAGCAAGTAGTAAATCTGTTGAAATAACTCAGAAATCCTCCCAGGTACATGCTGTATTTCTGATCATGAACTCTCTTAGATGCTTAGTCTGTTACAATGTTACTCCAGCTATTAATATTCATGCAACTAAACCTCTTGTCTGTATATGACACATTCAAGCAAGTTATACTAATATATTTCAATTATTCATTAAAATTAGATTTTTTAAATTTTTTTTCTCTTTTGTACAGTGATGTTACGCACTTGCTCAGTTCTTATTATTTACTGATGGAGGTTATGATTTACCAGAAGGTATAGCAATAGTTAATGATGTGCTCTGTCTAGCCATGTGATTTACGCTGCAGCATTGAAGTGAGGGAAAAGGAAGTAAGGAATGCCAAAGGAATACATTTGCTTTTGTCATTCTGCATAGCTGATTTCAGCCACTTTTGAAAGAAGTTTATTGTCTCTCTCTGTATTCCTAATACTGAGCACTGTGTGTGCGCTAGTGCTTATGTGATGCAGCAAAGGTCACACACAGGATTGCTTCTACTCTTGAGTTGCTGGGCTCAGCAGCTCATCCAAAACAGCTCAGAAACAGATAGAAATAGTGCTGGTGGATAGCAGAGATTTTAAGGAAATGTTTCCAAAAGTGGCTAGCAAGCCATGACTATGAGCATGCTGTGCAATGACCTCTTCCCACTGCCCTAACAAGAGCTGTGCCTGTCGCAGGAAGCTCTGCCAGCTCACCCATTGGGTGCTTCAGGATCAACGTGTGTCTGCTGTTGAGGTCTGGTCTGCAAATTTCTGCCATTTTAGGTATCAGCAACAGATTTCTCTCCTACCAGAACTAAAGAGTCCAATCAGCTATTCACTTGAAGGATGACATGCTGCTAGCTATTTACTTGCAGAGTGGTAAAACATTTGGAGCTGGCTGTGAGGATATATCACTCCTTTAAAGCTCTGAAGAGCCTAACTATCACACACTGCAAAATCTGAACACCCCATGTAGGCTGAGAGACCACCTTGGCACGCATACAGGACAAATTTACTTGTCTATGCTAGAGAACACAGTTAAATATTTTGTTGCAGCTTTGCATGTGAAAAACTATAATGGCAACCAAGTGGAAATGTGTTTAAGTAACACCATTAGACTCATACCTACTACACGTGGCTTAAAATCTATCAGTAAGGATCTACATTTCAAATTATAAGGCTTTATACTATTTATAGTGTTAAATGTTTACTGAGTTCAGTATTCATTTTACTAAGAAAATGGCATTTTCTTTATGCCATTAAGAAAATATGGCATTTTTCTTAATGAGTCTGAAATAATATTTGCTTATCAAAGATTTAAAAAATAATAGCCCTCCATATTAGCCTCTCAAAAATCAATACCTTACATTTAAGAAAAAATAAGTTTATGTGCAACAAAAAACCACATGGAAGTATTACACATAAAATGATGGAATATTCCCTTGCCTCATTATAGGATATTAATGTTAAAAGTGATCAGTTTAACTTCCACAGACTCAATATTCATTAAGTGGTTCTAATCCATGTGGGAAATATAGAAATCAGTGTGACAGTTGAGTGATCCAATGGAAATTTCATCTTCTAACATGTATAAAATCAGAATAACTAATAAGAGTTGTATTATAGAATCAGACACTGCACTTGCAGAAAAAGAGGCCTTAGATGTTTCTAAGCTTATATGTTCTGACAGGAGAGATTTTCTCCCTTATTACTCCTCTGCAACCAATACCAAACTCAGTTCATTCCCCATCACAAAAATGGAAATTGATCAGTACCTTTTCTTCATAATCTTGAATCTTGACCTTTTGAAAACAAAAACAAGATACAGCTTTCCAAAAAGAAAATCTGGCTGATTTTAAAACATCCTAAACCTGTTTCTAAAGCAAATCAAAACAGAGAAAAAGATCAAAAAATCATAGAATCACAGAATCATAGAATGGTTAGGGTTGGAAGGGACCTCAAAGATCATCTAGTTCCAACCCCCCTGCTGCGGGCAGGGACACCCTTCACTAGACCAGGTTGCCCAAAGCCCCATCCATGTAACATTTTAAAGGTTGGTTGAAAGGGCAACCATTCCTCCCTCTGCATGGGAAGCACAAACACTGACAAAGTTTTCTTTCTTTTCAAGATCACGGCTTTGCTTTCTCTGAGATTTTCAGATATTTTCTGAAGTGATTACCGTGAACTACTTTCGCAGTTTCTTTTTCTAGGGTTGTCTTGTTGATGTAACATGTGTTGCAGGTTCAGTTTCACGACTGAGTGGGATCAGTGAACACCAGCCTTCCGAGAGGGGCTTTAGGAACATCCCACAAACTGAGTGGCAGATGGGAAAACAGGTTTTGGCAGCACCGGCTTTCTAATTACTGAAAGAAGAACCCAGCATCATGCCTCCACCCCAAGCAGCTGTACTTTAATTTACAATGGAAAAAATCCAATCAGATCTGTCTTTTCCCTCTCTTCACTTAATCCTTTCTTGTTTTGTTTTTGTAATGTGATCATATTATTTATCTGATTTAATGTTTTAAACTAAGTTTCTCTGTTTTTTTTTAAGGACTGACTGCCAAGAATTTCCCTGTGATGGGATTACTTAGAGATAAGCCACTGCCAAGAACTTTCCTTAAGTATGATGGGATTATTTAGGGAACAAACTGTTGTCACATTCCATCATGAAGATTTGGGATTCCAGGGGCTGGCCAAACTGTTCAAGCTTGTAAAGTCACAAGTGTTCCAGGGAAGGCTCAAAATGAGGGCAACAAGCAAGGAACTGATGTTTCAGGGTAGTCAGAATATAAAAATATCTACTCTGTAGATAGAAAGTATCAAGCTTCCCAATTTCTCATTTCAGATGTAAATTAATGTGCATACAAAAGGAATCAGAAGGCTTAGGTCTATGGCAAATAGACATGCTGATGATTCCTTTCCCCAGTTCTAGCAACCACCAGAGTTCCCATTATCTTCATTTGATTTCTTTGAGACACCTCATGCAGTCAGGCAAGGCATGTCACCACGCATCCCAGAACATTTCTTGCAAAAGAATGGGCCTTACCATTTTTATATCTTAACTATGTGTACTACTACCCTCTTCAGGATGGAATATTGCTTAACTATGTTTCATGGGCATCCCATGGCTGCGAGTTAATAATATATATATTTGTGCTTTTGGAAAAGAACCATGAGAGGTTCCTTCAGTTACTGCAGCAAAATGTTGAGGTGCTATGTGTAAAGTGGCAAGCAGAATAACACGTTGAGCATCAATTTTCTTAGTTTATTACATTGCAGGAGTGGGATTTGTCGTGTAGACTCAATGTCTTTATCAGTTATTGCATTATGCATGGATTCGCGAAAGGCAATTCTAAGTGCACATTGCCTAGGTAAAAAAGCCCAGCAGACTTGTTGATGTAACTACTCACATAAACCTGAAGTTAAAACTCATTTTCTTTTAGAAAAAGTGACACAGTCTCAAGAAGCTTCATTAGTTCACAAGGAGGCAGCTCACAACACCTGCTTTGTCCTCACAAAATGTTTTCTACTAGAAAAGTGGGCTCAAAGTGAAAAAAAGAGACGTACGGTGGTAAATCAGTTTTCTGCCTTTGCCCGAGAAAATGGCTTGCAGTTTAATTTTTAATTAGATGGATGGCATGTGTATACATTTTCTATCATCTTTTCTTTTTCAAAGAATCATGGAACTACAGCACTTTTAAGACAGTAGAGAAAGCAGCCAGAAGACCCCGTTACCCACATCCTCAGCAGAATAATTCTACTGGCTTCCATTCTGCTTTCCTAGCCCTTTCACCAAACTATTTTTTTCTTAAAATACAATATTTCATCAAAAACAGTTTATCTGCACCGGTTTTGGACTTAGAAGGACAGCAACAACTCTCAGTGTTTAAAATCTTAATCTGTCTAGGGTTTGAATGGCTTCTGTTACTACAATATCCAGGTAGTTCAGAAGTAAAGGTTCACCCATTCTGACATGTACATATTAAGCAGATCTATACAAGCACTGATAGGAAGATAGCAAGTATTTCACATATTAATTTTTTAATAAGCAGTTTATATTCACAGAACAAAAAAGCATTTTTAGGGCTTATATCTGAAAATGAAAAGCAGAAAGTCTTATTTTAGACTAGAGATTGAGATTAAATTTGTGACTAATTTTGGACTACTTCATCCACTATTATTATCCCGTTTTACAAAATGGAAACTGAATTAATGAAAGACAAAGCCAGGGTACAATTAAAATCTGCAACAAAGCTGAAATTTGATGTCCTGTAACATACGCTGAAGCACAGGCTAAAAACTGACTTAAGTGTCCAAACAAATCTTGTGCTAACCCAGCTCATGGGTTAATTTCAACTCATTACAAACAATAAGAAAGCTGAATTTTCACTAGTGTTCCTACATCCTTATCTGTTCTTCTCTATATCAGATAAATTTTTAACAGGAATGGCCAAGAGGCAGATCTGTATTTTTTTTCTCCAGAGAAATGTGTTTCCTAACAGGGAGCATCCTAGAAACCACAAGGATGCATATTCTAAGTAACTGGAAGTTAAGGCAACTCATATTCTGGCATAAACAGAATTTTGCTTTATCAGAACCCATTAGGAAATTATTTTGTCTAATATTAATTCCATTTCATAAAGCAGTGGTTCGTGTCAACAACATTGCCTTTGTTGTTACAACATAACTAGAAGTAATGTGTTTGCAAAGCACATTCGGACAAGACAGTACAAAATAATTATTGTTATTTATTGTACCATAACACCCTTGCAGCTACAAGAAATAAGGATTAATACTACATTTTAATTTTTTCAAACTCTTTGCTTGATGAACTTTCAAACAGTGTCAACAGGCTTTTAATCTTAAAGCTAGTTTAAGAAATAAATATCCCATGGCAATGATTTGCCTGCATGAAATAGCAATTTTTCTCTGTTTCCTAGTCAAACTTGATATTTTGTATTACATGAAACTTCTGAACAGAATTCAGTGGGAACAGGTCTGGGCTCATCTTATCAGTTCTGTAAATGTTTGGGATGTGTGATGGCTCTTTAGTTTCATAGAGAGTGAAACAAAGTTAAATATTAAAGAAGATAAACAACATGGTAGTTTGTTTTAGCTCTGGCTCTTATACAGTCTAGACACAAAAATTTACAGAACCTGAATCTAAGATTCATGAATGATGGAATAATATTTTCCTGAGAGCTCCTAAACACAGCATACTATCCCACTCTCATGATGTTGACCACTCATCACTGGTGAGGAAAAGGTAGATTTATGTCAGTGTATGTCTGTTAACATCTGTTATATCTGGAATAATAAAATATACAGCCTATACCCATTCTGAACAATCTTTTATGAGATACCATTCCACCACTCATTTAGCATATGACATGTGAGATGCAGCATGTACTGTACGTAAAGTGTTATAAATACATAACAGGGGAAAAGGGCATTTACAGAGACACTGTAATCTCATGAATTTGACTCACAGAAGCATCTTGTATTGCCCTCCAAGGAAGCTAAAAGTAACCAGCATTATACAGGATCAGGTACAACAATGCCCCCAGGAACATACAACACAATAAATGGCAGCATCTGAGGTACGTGAAATTCGTATTTGACAAGCAGTAGATTTACATAGAACTGTGAATCACATAGACTTCCAGCTGGCAATTACTGACTGTTATCTCTCTCCCTCTGTGCCAGAGGTATCTATCACAAAGCCTGATCAGACAGTAGGAAGACTAAGGAAAATAGTGGTGCTGAATCCACAAATGGTGCTGTGGACCACAGACAACTATACTCAAAAACTCAGAACAGAGGAATAGTCTAAACCAAGTATTACCCACGCTACAGTAATTCTAATTTTGCAAAGCATTAACCATGCTTTAAACTCAATGGGAAGACTCATTGACCTCTAAAACAAACAGCATGTTCGGGGGGGGTGGGGGGTGGGTGGATTGGACCTGCTTCAAGACCAATGTGTTGTCTTTCTAAAAAGTCACCAAGCCAAAATGCAATTAAAACTGTCACGCAGCAAGAAAGTTATACGTGTCATATATATGAAATGCTAGATTCAAATTTCAATTCTAATTTCAAAACTGCAAGTTAGCTGACACCTTAAGGAAAAAAAAAAAAAAAAGGAATCCTGAGTACTAGTCAAAATCATTAATCATAACAAGTTTTGAAGCTTCACCTGCAGCAAACATCAGTTAAAATATTCGTCCTTCCCCCTGTCCCTCCTTGACTGGCGCACGCAGTCATATGCACACTCCAACAGATCTGTGACAATACTAAAGCATACAGAAGGCCATTTTTAGAAGAACATTCATGCAGCAGAGTATGACATCTTCAGTTGACAGAAGTTGCCAACAATTTTGAAGTTCACAGGCTGCGAAGAGGCTGGGGGCAAAGAACTAATTGTATTAGTTGGGCCTTCCTCTTTTGTAACTTGTGTTTCCAGTGTTATCAAGTAGAACGTAACTCGCTGCTTCGCTACAGTTACACCTTCTTTTTTAAACCATTCCTTCGTTATGAGTGATCTCAGACACATCAGACAGGTATAAGATGCAGGTTTTTGCAAGTATTTATGGATCTATCCGTTGGTGTGCAGGTCAGTTTAGATTTAGCATATCTTGACAGAGATGCAGCATGGATAGGTTCTGGAGTGCTGTGAATGTCATAGAATTGGGTCATCCATAGAATACAAAGGGCCATCAGTTACCTGTGCCATAGCACAGAGATGTTGAAAGACATTGCATATGTGTAGGAAGGATGAGGGGGAAATTAGCGTGTCAACGTTTTTAATTCTGTCAGACTCTGTCTTGTCAAGAGACCAGGGTCCTCCTGTCCTCTCATGGGAATGATGAACCCTGACAGGAGGAGATGGGGAGTAAGGTGTTTGGTTGTTTGTTTTGTTTTTTTTTTAAAGTGTGTGTACAGGAAAAAGGAAAAGTTACAAGGAATAAGGAAAAGTTCTTAACCCCACATAAAAATATCACATAAGAAGCCTTTCATGAGGGATGCTTGCAAAAGCATGAAAATATTTTTTTCAGCAATGGTTTCCTGGTGATTTTAAGGTTTCCATTGGCCTCTTAATGGGCCATATTAAGTCTTAGATGGCAAAAGCTACTGGAATGGAGTCTTTCCTTAAACTCTCTTTCATAATTAATCTACCTGAGAAGTCCCACACCCTGGGAAGCAAAATACATGGTTGTTTCTCTAGACATTTTTCCATCTTTCATTACCCTGTTCATTTTATATCAGATATTCATCTGTGAATAAATGCTTTGACATCTATTTCTTGATTCAAATCTCTGCTTTGTAATGTCACTCTAGTCAGGAATCATTTGTGGCAAGGAAAGAGAAAGAGTAGCTGAGAATAACTTCAGATTAACTATCAGACAAAGATATAAAAATAAATTATACTCAAGTCAAACTGGGCTAAATCTCTAGAAAATCTAATAACTACTTTGAGGTTATTACCTGTTAGAAGAGGAAAGTATTTAAGGTAGTAAATGTACAAGTATCTATCATTCTAAAGAATTTGAAGTGCATACTATATATTAAAAGTCAGAGCAAGAAAAAAGAAACACAAAACTCTAAAGTTAGCCTTACAGAAATATTATTCATGAGGCACAGCACCCAGAACTTCAGAAATAACTCTTAAATTCAATATTTGTAAATATATTTACCCAGGTGTCAGCTTTAATTATCAAATCACAAATTCTTCCATGGGAATTTGATCCATACCCTGAGCCATCCTCAATGAGTAAGACCCCTGGTGAATTCTCCTTTCCATCCTTTTGTTTCAGTGCATGGAACCGCTGTTTTTATTAGAAACTAGGCAGTAATTAAGGCACTGTATATAAATCCAAACCAATATCACTGCCATCTTTACAAAATCATTCCTGTGAACCAGTACTATGGAATTCATAATTTGTAGAACCTTTATATACATGTTGGTGCAGAGTCTATCTTTAACAAAAATTATAGGTATCTATATGCATAAGCATCAAATGACATATATGAAAGTTTTATCTTATTAGTCAGCTTTTAAAAATAAGATTGATCTTTAAAATAGGATACATCTGGCTTTAAGGCTATTGACAAATCATCTTTATTTCAGCTCGTACCCAGAAAATATAGAGGTTTTAGTGTGCAAATCATAGAATCATAGAATAGTTTAGGTTGGAAGTGACCTTTAAGGTCATCTATTCCAACCCCCCCTGCCCCGCAATAAGCTGGGGCATCTTCAACTAGATCAGGTTTCTCGGAGCCCTGTCCAACCTGACCTTGAATGTTTCCAGGGATGGGGCATCTACCACCTCTCTGGACAACCTGTTCAGTGTTTCACCACCCTCATTGTAAAACATTTCTTCCTTATATCTAGTCTAAATCTACCCTCTTTTAATTTAAAACCATTACGCCTTGTCCTATCACAACAGACCCTGTTAAAAAAGTCTGTCCCCAAGAAGTTGTCAAAAAGTAGTTACTGTTGAAGTGAACTGTGACACCTTGTTGTGATTAAACTAAAAAACCAACCAATTTACCTGTCGATCTTCCACCATCTGATACTAGCAGAACATACTACTGAAGTATGTTTTGTTTTCCTGATCAATCCCCATGAATATCATTGTTCAGCATTTTCATGATGCTCTAAGCTCATAAATTTACTAAAGGAAAGGATGAGTATTCTTGGCAAAAAATGATTGACCATTTGCTGAAGCAACTCAGTTTTGTTTTGCACAGTTGTGCAAAGGTCCTCTCTAAGTATTGCTTATAGATAAACAGGAATAGAATAATATCTTGAAAAAAGAATCCTTTATTATTTCCCAAGATTTGTAAATGATACCTTATTATAGTGACATCCTAGTGGATGCTCTGATGGAGTTTCCTGTGAGGCTGACTTAGCATGAGGTTGCTTAATGAATGTAAAACTTTTTTTCCCTTTTATTAAATGGGAAAATCCCTTCAATTCATCCATCTGTAAATTGCAGTACATCTATGGTGCAGCCGTTTATTGTATCACAGCATATGTTGAAATTTAGTGTCAAATATGACGACAGAAGTGAAATCAGACAGAAGAGGAAATACTACTTAGAATTAACTTTCCTATTTTCCCAAGACATAGGTCTGGTCTGTACTATTCATGAAAATGCAGCCAAAGCATTTTTACGATCACAAGGGTTGGGCCTCTGGTTGTTCATTAGGTTGTATTGTTACTGACCACATGTCGTTTATCTAGTTTAATGCTCACTGAGAAAGAGGATCACCATATTTACCAGAATAACCTTCTGTGGATTTTTCTATCAGCTGTTAACTATGTTCTGTTCTTCAGGTCTATAACTATTTTTTTCTATTTTGAATACAGTCAAATAATCCCACGGAAAATGCTAAGCAGACTTTACACTCTTTGAAAATAATCATACTTGTAATGAAACAGCCTGTACGATTTAAAATGCAAGAATTTCCAACTGCAGTTATGCTTCTTTTTGGGTAGGTAATAGAAACTCTATCACGATCTCTATTGTGCTATCCTCTTGCTCTTTGTCTCTGCTGAATTGCTACAATAATATTCACTCCTACAATGTTTATTTTTAGGTATAATTAAAAACCTGTCCAAAGTCAAACCAGATCTGTTTAGAATTAAGTATTAGAGGACAGGAAAGAAAGGTTGGAGGTATACTATTCATAATTCTACAGTGCTTTAAAGATTACCTAACTCAGCATGAATGGTTCAATAGGTGAAACCTTTGTTTTTAATTGTGTTTAAACACAAAATGTGATCAATATCATTACTGATTGCCTGACCTGACATCTATTTCACTGACATTTGCCTGTAGGGGTGGCAGCAGTGGAAAGGAGTTTTCCATTTACATTTCTCTTTGCAAAAGACATTAAGCTGCTAAGTTTCTGCTTCCTATTTGTTGGTGCTGTATCACTGCAAATAAGAAACATTAAACCTGCTCTCTTTTCTTAGAAGAACAAATTGCTAAGTAGTCAGAAGCCTTTTGTTATTTAGCTTTTCAAAGTATTTCGTAAATACATCAAACTTACAAGGAAAAAAATAATACAGATTTTTGGCACTAGTTAGGCCACAAAGACTGGCTCCCAAAGAAAATGCATTGCAATATTTCATTCTGGTGTGTAGGCACTGATGAATGGCACTACTAGGGGAGACTATGATTCATATCACAATATTAATAGCTCGTTGACATCATTCTAAAGTTAGGTCTTCATTTTGCAAAGGCCAAGATTTATCCTCCCAAACCTGTTCCAAATTCTCCGACTAAAACTGCTTGAACTCTGCCTCCATTTCCCCAGCATTATCTGCAGGACTCTAGAGTTGTTACCAAGGAAAATGTGGAGGACTGCACAAGAAGTGGCAAAGTGAGAGGTATTGCTTCTGCTAATGTCTGACAATAAAACTGCAAAGCAGAAAACTTTCACAGGTCCTCTAATTCATTCGATGATGGAATAATCAGTGTGCCTATATCATTCTTCTTAAATGCTTTTCTAACCTGTTCTTGATACCATCTGATGAGGAAGACTCCATGATCTCTCCAGACCATTTGTTGCAGATATTCCTTTCCTCGGAGTTAGGAAAAAAAATACCTTCTACCTTGAAACACTTGCTCCAGTTTAAGCTCATTACTTCTTGTCATGGAAAGCAGATTATTCTTTTCCTCTGTAGCAATGCCTGACAGTAATATCTTCACTCTTTCTTTTTTCTTCTAGACTATCTCAGGACCTGCACTTTACATGAGGTCTTATTTTCTAGATCTTTGATCATTCTTATTGCTGTATCCTTGACAGGAATACAAGTGTACCTGTCTATATTCATTAACTTTCTCTCTCTCACAGTCCCTAATTTATGCAAATCATTTGCACTATACTACCTTTCCCAATTTACCTGTAGTTCTTCCCAGGATTTGGTATCACTTAAAAGTTCATTAAACAACCTATGATAGCATCATTTATGAAATAATTAAAGACTAGCAAATCCAGGAAAACCCTCCAAAGAATTCCACTCAATGTGTTCTATTTTAAAAGTAAACGCTGAAAACTACCGTCTTAATATGGGATATAAGAAATGAAAATACATATCTTTCAGAGCAAGTCAAAATGTAGAGGCTCAAATTAGACTACAAATACTACTAAAAATAATTCTTCTGGAAAATGAAGATTAAGAGATAGGAAAGGTGAACAAGATAGTAGAAAAAAAGGTGGACTATCACAGAATGTACGCAGGAAAATATAATTGTGTGATAATAAACTTGGAACTAGTTCCTTAACAGTGTTCGACAAGTGCTCTCACTTTCCTTTAAATCTTTCATAAAAATCAACTTGAGCAAAACCCCAAATTTGCTCCATCAATGTTATCTAATTACAACTAGATGACGAGGCTTTTAGATTCCATTTTGCTTTGATGTTAATTTTTGCTTGGCACTTATTAGACATGGCATAGAGATAAATCATTATATACAGAACAAATGCCTGTATTTCCTAAGAAACAGGTTCTAATTTCAAATACTCTGCATCATTATATACAGTGTGTCTGTATGTGTATAAATAACTCCTTAAAATAGCTCTTTTTCCTTGCTGTCTGTAAAACGTCTATAAAACTCCTCTGGTGCTGTATACAATGAGGAGGGAAGGAAAGTATTAATTCCCAGATGACAGAGCAACTTCATGAAGAAATTCAGCACCTTACATTGCTAAATAATGTTAAGGATAGAAAATAACATTTAGGTCTTCTATCTGAACCATGTCATTATTGATTTAGCCCCTAATATTAGAGTAGCACTTATTTTGTATAGGATTTTTTCACAAATTATTTTACAACTATGATCTTCAAGCATCTTCAATGAACAAAAAGGACAAATACTGTGGACTATTTGCATCAAGGGATTATTTTTAACTGCTGTGGTCTAAAATTTGTGGAATGCTTAGCATTAGCTTATATTAGTATGTAAAATTTATCAAAATAAGACCTGACCTAATTGTCATAGCATATGGAAGAGAAATTCCTGTTAATTTTTTTGTCACCTATGCTCCACAAATTTGCAGATTGGAATCCCTCATTTTCTAAATAATTATATCCCATACTTACAACTGCATTGATAGCAGACTCTGTAGTTGTAGAGGGATATTTATAAATATTGGTTCATACAGAAAATATTTTCAGATGAGGTACTCAGATTTTCCTCTATCTCTGCATGCATTTTGTAATTACCTTCAAAATTACTCCTCAGCATGTAGCTATGAAATAGAAAAGTTTATTCCTGATTTGCGGTGGATGTTGGTGCAAGAAATCAAAAGGTATCATCTCTCACCTCCCTGAAAGCACTGGGTAAACAGTTTTGCATGTTGCAGCTTGGTTTGTGAATATGAAAATCTTGAAATAGAAGGAGTCCTATTACCAGAAGCTGAGAAAGAACAACTTCATGCACTGCAATTTCATGGTTGTTGCAACAGGCAACAGCATGACTGGAGCATTTGGACCAAAGTTGCTCTAAATAGTGTAGACAGAAATAAAATTTTGAGTCTGTTTCTATAAAATTATGAGCGTTCACAGCAATTAGTTTATTAGTCTGTTTCTATAAAATTATGTGTTCACAACAAGTAATTCGTTTATTTCATGTACATCATGTGTACTTCATTAACTGTGAGATGTGAAACTACACTCTGTGTAGTTCTGCAAATAATTCTACACAACTGTGGGCTTTGGAAGTTATCTTAGCAGATAGCTGCTGGGTGATTTAAGCATATGCTGATGCAATTCCTGTGGCTTCAAGACATTCTCCAGAATTAGGCTAGTTCCTTACTTCAGTTGTTCTGTTTAGGATTCTAATTACCCATTAGGTAATGAAGGAGCTTAAATCTTGTGGAGACTGGTAAATTTAGACACTTCTTTTGAAATAATAGACACACACTTCTGCCCATATCCTTATGCAAACATACTCAAGAATACAAAAATCCAGACAGAAGGGCTTGGTTTGAATCCTGGGTAAAAGCTGAGTGCAACTGAAACATTGTCTCTGGATGAGAAGGGGAAGGAGAACATAGAAACAAAGAATATTTCAATCCAGCCTGAAGGATGTATATGACCTTGTAGGGAAGATTAAAAAGAAAACAATAAAAACCCAATAAAACAAAACAAACTTGGGAATGGATTTTGGGTCAAGATGCTGACTGACATTCGGTGCTGTAAGCCAAGGGAACTACTCAAGATTTTTTGATTCCTCTTCTGCTAAATAGCAGTTGAATCCAAGATACTCGGCTCTGAATTATTCTCTAAAATTGAACGATTAAGAGCATCCCATGATAACTATCTCCATCTAAGATTAGTTAAATTTATTTCATAACTGAAATTTACTGGACTTCATTACAAACATCCATTAAAGACTGCACAGTACTTCTGTTAGGCAAAGTATAAGAAGAAACTTAAAAAGGGAAAAACATACATGGGGAAGTATCACTGCTGGGGACTACAAGCATATGAGAAATAGAAGTGGAGGAAAGCCTCAATATCAGGAATACTTTGACAGAAAGCAGGCAATCTGCTGAGGTCAGACAAATATGTCTGCCTAGGCTGACAGTAGAGACAAGAATGGCCAGAACTTGGACTGATGAATGAAGACGAGCTAATGCAGCTCAAGAAATCTTATCTGTCCAAGCTTGGGTCTTCTGTCAGTGCATGTCTTCATTTACTCAAGTGAGTCACCAGTGACAGGGACATTACTGGATGCAATTTAACAGGCGAGTTGTACAGCTCGCCTCTGATCTTAACAAATGGAAGGAAACTTCAAGTTATAGAATCTTTTTATATCAAAGGTAACATATGTAATCAAGGACTGTTTTTTTCTGTAAGCTGCTTGCTTACATTTCAATACAGATGTACAGCTGCCCTGCAAAATTATCTCAGAAGCTGTTCAATTTACTTGCTAGAACACTTGTCAAATACTGAGTGTTCATAAGCAACAATATAAATAAACTGCAGGTGGCAAAATTTTTTTACTAGCCCAGTGACTGAAATTAATTGGCAAATTGGTTTCTACTGAAAAGACAAAAGGTTATGTTTGAAAGATCAGCTTGGTATTTTACTTTATTCTGCTGCAAAACGAGTATTTAACATTACATGAACACAAAGTCAGCTGAGTCATATCTGCCATACCACACTGGTTCTAAAGGCAACTCAATAGGAAATTAGTTGATGGGTTGCAGTGTACTTTGGCAGCAATGGTGGCATACAAAACCCATTGTCATTGTCTCTGTGAAATGGCCTTTTAGTATGCTTTCATCAGAGAGAAGGCGAATGTAAACCACAATCCTGGAATTGATAGGAAAAATCTACAAACCACATTCTCAGTGGTCACCAGTGTTATGATGCTGAGTGCTGTTTTCCCTTCTATTCCTCTCCAACACAAACAAACTAGTACATCACAGATGTTTGAAATTAAATGGAGGGACTACAAAATAAAGAAGAGGAAAATCAGAACAATATGCATTTACTTTAATTCTGTGAGTTAACAGCAGAAATTCTAGGTAACAGAAGAAATTGTTACCCAAAACCTCATTATAGAATAAATCAAATCTCAGCACACTTCATACAAGATATCACTGCTGCATCACTAATATTCATGGTGTGTGTGAAATAATGCCACTGATGCTGAAACAGTTTTTATACTTTGCTTTTTTTTTTTTGTCAGAAGCATTTTAAGAATGAACATTTTCAATGACAATGCTTATGAAAAGCAGAGTTTTCTATACAGATATTAAAATACACACTTAAAGAAGCAGCTAACAAAATGCTAGCAAATAGCAGAAGATTAACCGAAGCAGGACACGTGTGTAACCTATCAAAAATAAATCACACAATGTCTTACAAATGCATTTTAAATTGAATATAAAACACCAGAGTAGATTTATTATAGAATATTATGCTTAAAATGCATCTTGGAGAATGGAAAATACTGATTTGTGTACTGTCTTCTTTCATGTTACCAAAACATCTCAGTATTTCTGCTAAAATGACATACTGTGAGTAGTATAATATTTTTGCTTGCATTGTCATTAGGCTTCAGAGTTAACATCTCAATTATATCACACCAGCTATTCACAAAGTCACGAAGTCCTTAAACTATTTGTACAAGCTCAGGAGGACAATGAAACTAAATAAAGGATAAATTTTTGCAATGGTAAGCCTTTGCTTTTTAAATTCCCATGTAGCTAGCAAAGGGACTAGTTTTAAAATAAGTAACCAAACAAAACATAGAATCATAGAATCACAGAATCATAGAATCACAGAATCTTAGAATCATAGAATCATAGAACGGTTTGGGTTGGAAGGGACCTTAAAGATCACCTAGTTCCAACCCCCCTGCTATGGGCAGGGACACCCTCCACTAGACCAGGTTGCCCAAAGCCCCATCCAACCTGGCCTTGAACACTTCCAGGGATGGGGCCTCCACAACTTCTCTGGGCAACCTGTTCCAGGGCCTCACCACCCTCATCATAAAAGATTTCTTCCTAATATCTAACCTAAATCTACTCTCTTTCAGTTTAAAGCCATTACCACTTGTCCTATCACTGTTACCCTTGTAAACAGTTCCTCTCCAGATTTCTTGTAGGCTCCCTTTAGGTACTGGAAGGCTGCAATAAGGTGTCCCTGGAGCCTTCTCTTCTCCAGGCTGAACAACCCCAACTCTCTCAGCCTATCTTCATAGGAGAGGTGCTCCAGCCCTCTGATCATCTTTGTGGCCCTCCTCTGGACTTGCTCTAACAGCTCCATGTCCTTCTTAGGTTGGGGACTCCAGAGCTGGATGCAGTACTCCAGGTGGGGCCTCACTAGAGTAGATTAGAGGGGCAGAATCACCTCCCTTGACCTGCTGGTCACACTGGTTTTGATGCAGCCCAGAATATGGTACACTGCTGGCTCATGCTGAGCTTCTCATTAACCACACCCCCAAGTCCTTCTTGGCAAGGCTGCTCTCAATCCATTCTCTGCCCCGTCTGTAGTTGTGCTTGGGATTGCCCTGACCCACGTGCAGGACCTTGCACTTGGCCTTGTTGAACCTCACGCAGTTCACACGGGCCCACCTCTCCAGCCTGTCAAGGTCCCTCTGGATGGCATCCCTTCCCTCCAGCGTGTCGACCACACCACACAGCTTGGTGTCATTGGCAAACTCACTGTGGGTGCACTCAATCGCACTGTCCCTGTTGCCAACAAAGATGTTAAACAACGCTGGTCCTGATATCGACCCCTGAGGAACACCACTCATCGCTGATCTCCACTTGGACATTGACTGCAACTCTCTGAGTGCAACCATCCAGCCAATTCCTTATCCACCGAGTGGTCCATCCATCAAATCCACATCTCTCCAAATTAGAGACAAGGATGTCATGCGGGACAGTGTCAAATGTTTTGCACAAGGCCAGGTAGATGACATCAGTTGTTCTTCCCTTATCCACCAATGCTGTAACCCCATCATGGAATGCCACCAAATTTGTTCAGACATGATTTGCCCTTAGTGAAGCCATGTACATCACTGTACATGTTCCTTTTATTCTGGAAAAATCCAGTGCTTTGATTTTTCAAGTCATAGCATTTTTAGGAAGAAAATTCTAACAAAGAAAAACATTTAACCAGAAAATTTTGTGTCAGATATTTACCCATGCAGTTCTGGTATCTCATCTTAAAAACTATTGTAAAACTAAAGATGATATAGAGGAGGATAACAAGAATAACTTGTAGGTAGGAAAGAGCTCCCATACAAGGAATGACTAAATAAAACGTTTCAATTTGGAAAAGAGATAGCTGGGATGGGCTATGTCCTACATGTCTACAAATCGTAAAAGGAAAGCAGAAAAAGGAGGCAGCAGCACAGGAACTAGAGGGGTGTCAGGGAAATTTGTCAGGAAACAGTACTACTGACAAGAAAGGCAAGTGCTTTCTTGTGTGGTACATATTAATCTATGGAACTCATTGCCCTAGGTTCCTAGCTCCCTCAGTAGATCTTAAACATTACAGTGCAGATTCAACTTCTGCTAGAAAGTCTCATAACAATTCCATAACAATTAACCCCTGGAAGCTGTCCATATGCACAAGGGAAGTGATGTCTCCATGTAGGTCCTGATCTAATGCACCGTTCAAAGCACTTACATAGCCACAGCGTCAGCCTAATCAGTATGGCATTTCTTTGGTTGTATGGCACGTGAAGTGAGAGCATTGCCCATCTTGTCATGTAAAACTGGTAACTTGCTAGTAGTTCATATTTACTCTACAGAGTACTTGGAAATTTAGCAACTTCATAATCTCTTAATGATTTTCAAACAATAAGTTTATATAGTTTTTTTCCTAACAGCTATATAATTAGAATGTTAATGACTTCAGCTATATTTCAATCTACAGTTTTGCTGAGTATTTTGTAGCAGAAAATAAAATAAAATCTATAAATAAATCTCTAATTGTAAACCAATATAAATACTATTAATAATATACTTCAGATGCAAAAGAAAATATGTCAGATTAAATACTGGGTGTAGACCTGTTTTGCTGGAGAAAGGCATTTTCACATGGTTATTCTTCCGACCAGAAAAGCATTTTAAAATGCTCATTTACAATATGTCTGTATTTAAAATTAACCCAGCATCATCATCTTGAAAATTTAGTATGCGTAATGGCTTTCCTTAACACATTCTTTTTGACATGACACTTAAACTAGGATAGTATCATATAGGGTGTCTGGCTTCACTATAATAAAATCCTTAATGAATTGAGAGGGTGTCTCAGTTGGTGTAACTGTCATTTTAGTGCCTTTTTTTTGGTTATGCTTGCATCTTCTGTACCTTATTTTTTCCAAATGTATTCAAATTCTTGCAGTCTCGTTGCAATACTGCCATTTGTATCATGTAGAAGCAGAAATGTTCCATGTCAGCTTGTTATCAGCCTTCATATCTAGAGGCTATTGTCATATACATGTTCCTAAAATACTCAAGAGTTTGTTGCTTAGCTAAGGATAGAAAAATAACTGGTATAATGTTTTTCTTTTCTTGAAAGAAAACTGACTTCATTAACCAAGTGAACAGCAGAGTTGAACCCAAAGTATGATTTAAATGTCCTGATTCTATCCTTTCCTCATTTCATGTTAAGACTGTAAAACATACAGGGTTCCCTGAGGCAAGAGCCATGTCTCTGCTTATTCTGTAAAATGCTTAGTACAGTAGGAACTTAAAAAAAAAATCCAAGCTACAATTCTTCTCAAGCATTTCTTTCATTGTGTTTATACTGACATTTTAAGACTATTTAATTCTATCGTTCTTGGAGATTTTCAGTAATTCACATAGGAACGAAACAGATGCACACAAATGCAGTGAGATCCTGGGATAGAGAGGCACTTGAACCTATGCAAAAAAAAAGTGCCTTGAATTTTCAGAAGCCTGGCTTTTCCTAGTATGGTTATACAACCATACAACATTAATGCAAAAACAGCTTTAGGCATTAAGCAACTGAAAACACATGCTTAGGATGGCAAATAACAAAACCGTAAAATCAGTTCCAGGGAGCACTGCTGTGTAGCAGGAGCCTGCCTTAGGCAGTTGTGACTGAAAGCCGTGCTCCATTGATCCTGGGTAAGGTCTGCAAAATTCCTTCTCTGTCTGAGTCCTTAGAGCAGCAAAGTCTACTTTTGCACGTACTGCTGGGATGCATTGTCCTCAATTAGCATAAGAAACAAATGATGTTATAGAACTGCATATTCAGTTTCCCTTGACAGCAATCTTGCATAAACTTGTGGAACTTGTATAATGTGGAACATAGTGAATTTCTTAACAATCACTTGTCCTCTGGAACTGGAATGATTCATCTCCTAATTCTGACATAACCTCCTTTAACAACTTCAGCTAACTTTTTCTGTGTCAATTTTATTCACACAAACAGCTGTTATTTCTGCTCATCCACAAAAAAAAGAAAAAAAAAAAAAAAAAAAAGAGGACACTCAATGATCTTGAGAAAACCTGTTCATGTGTAACATGTACAATCCAAGATTACAAAGACAAAAAGAATTGGAAAAGCATCCAAAACTTTTTCGTGCTTATCTTGCATAAACCACTCAATTTCTGTATCACTGAATTCAAATTGCTTTTGTCACTTTGAGCTGCACTGGGATGTCTATAGATAGAGATGACAAAGTATCAAGCAGGGAATGATAGGCCATGGATATTCTAGAGCTGTAGGCACTGGAAATATTAACTACCAGATTCAGTTTTTATTATTATTGCCATCATCATCTTCCTTTTCTGACTTACTAAACTATCTTTATCTCAACCCACAAGTTTTACCTTTTTCTTTCTGATTCTCTTCCCCATCTCACTTGGGGGGAAAGAGGAGCGAACGAAAGGCTGTGTGGTTGTTTTAGCTGCCTGCTGGGTTAAACCATGGCATGATCACAAGCAGAAAACAGTTATCACAAAGCTATCATAACTACATCATAGCCATTACTTCTTATCTTTCTGTAAGAGAAAAACAGCTTGAAAGTGCCGACATGTTGACAGAGACCATAGTGACTTGTGAACCCTTAACACAAATCACCTTTTTAAAAATATGATAGTGAACTTCAGACAATATGCAACACAGAAGAACAAGAGAAACTCCCTTGGCAAGCCAGTGACCATGCCAACTGACTTCTAGTCTCCAAGCAGCACATGTGAACCAGAAACAACTGCCTGTTCTCCAAAGGTAGAATGTACAATGTCTTACATTTCCTAATTGACCACTCAGTTCTCACAGTTTCAGTGAATTGTTTGACATAAAATCATATTTTAAACAGGGCAAGACCATTTATAGTGAAGCAGAAGAATCTTCCATTGATCTTTTGCAAGACATAGTGCCAGTTTTAGAAGTCCAGCAGAGGAAGAAGCTTTTTGTGTACACACGTCTGTCTGTCATGGAATCATAGAATGGTTTGGGTTGGAAGGGACCTCAAAGATCATCCACCCTCCACTAGACCACATTGCCCAAAGCCTCATCCAGCCTGGTCTTAAACACTTCCAGGGATGGGGCCTCCACAACCTCTCTGGGCAACCTGTTCCAGGGCCTCACCACCCTCACAGTAAAGAATTTCTTTCTAACATCTAATCTAAATCGACCCTCCTTCAGCTTAAACCCATTACCCCTTGTCCTGTCACTACACTCCCTGATAAACAGTCCCTCACCATCTTTCCTGTAGGCCCCTTCAGGTACTGGAAAGCCGCAATTAGATCTCCCCGGAGCCTTCTCTTCTCCAGGCTGAACAATCCCAACTCTCTCAGCCTGTCCTCATAGGAGAGGTGCTCCAGCCCTCTGATCAGCTTCGTGGCTCTCCTCTGGACTCTCTCCAACAGCTCCATGTGTCTCCTGTACTGGGGCCCCCAGAGCTGGATGCAGTACTCCAGGTGGGGTCTCACCAGAGCGGAGTAGAGGGTCAGGATCATCTCCCTCGACCTGCTGGTCACACCTCTTTTGATGCAGCCCAGGACACGGTTGGCTTTCTGGGCTGCAAGCGCACACTGCTGGCTCATGTTGAGCTTCTTATCAATCAATACCCCCAAGTCCTTCTCCTCGGGGCTGCTTTCAATCCATTCCTCACCAAGCCGACAGCTGTGCTTGGGATTGCGCCGACCCACGTGCAGGACCTTGCACTTGGCCTTGTTGAACCTCACGCAGTTCGCATAGACCCACCTCTCCAGCCTGTCAAGGTCCCTCTGGATGGCATCTCTTCCCTCCAGCGTGTCGATCACACCACACAGCTTAGTGTCATCAGCAAACTTGCTGAGGGTGCACTCAATCCCACTGTCCATGTCACCAACAAAGATGTTGAACAGTGCCGGTCCCAGTACCAACCCCTGAGGACCAGTCGTCACTGTTCTCCACTTGGACATTGAGCCATTGACCACAATTCTTTGAGTGCGACCATCCAGCCAATTCCTTATCCACCGAGTGGTCCGTCCATCGAATCCATGTCTCTCCAATTTAGAGACAAGGATGTCGTGCGGGACAGTGTCAAATGCCTTGCACAAGTCCAGGTAGATGACGTCAGCTGCCCTTCCCTTGTCCACCAACGCTGTAACCCCATCATAGAAGGCCACCAAATTTGTCAGGCACGATTTGCCCTTAGTGAAGCCATGTTGGCTGTCACCAATCACTTCCTTATTTTCCATGTGCCTGAACATAGTCTCCGGGAGGGTCTGCTCCACGATCTTGCCAGGCATGGAGGTGAGACTGACCAGCCTGTAGTTCCCTGGGTCTTCCTTTTTTCCCTTCTTCAAAATGGGGGTTATGTTTCCCCTCTTCCAGTCAGTGGGAACTTTGCCATACTGCCAGGACTTCTCAAATATGATGGGGAGTGGCCTGGCCACTTCATCCGCCAGTTCCCTCAAGACCCGCGGATGCATCTCATCAGGTCCCACGGACTTGTGCACCTTCAGGCTCCTTAGATATTCTCGAACCTGATCTTCTCCTACAGTGGGCGGTTCTGCATTCTGCACTTTTTACCTGCTTTGAAAGGTAAGAAGACTCACATTATAGAAATTTGTAAGAATCTTTAAAAATAACTGTCAAATAGATGAGTTCTTTCTATATTTGGTTACAAAGCTTGAGGGCAAGTTTTACAAGTTTCATAGACTTGACCTATCCTGTCAACACCGTTTGTTGCCTGCTGCTTCAGAGCTATACAAGCATGGGACGGAAACTGCTGCATCTGCTTCCTTAAACCAGTGGTCGCACTAAGTGATTATATCATTCGGGCAGCAGAGATGAAGAATCCAGTAGGATTTGGGGTTTTTTGTCATTTTGAAGTAAATCAAAGGAAAAAAATTGTTTTGTCCTTGTTTCTCACTATCCTATTATATTTTTAAATGGCAATAAATTAAATTAATTTTCCCCAAGTCAAGCCTGTTTTGCCTGTGATGGTACTAGGTAATTGGTCTCCCTGTATTTATCATGAACCATGAGCTTTTTCATCTTATTTTCTCCACCTGTCCTGCTGAGGGTGAGTGAAAGAGTGGCTTAGTGGGCATCCAGCCAAGGTTAACCCACCACAAAGACAGAAAATTTTACTTAGTTTTCCCAAATTAGAGTTTGGTGCTGTGAAAACTGTTCCTAGTTACATTTTTGTTTAAGCTAATTCATTCCTCATCTGCCTCCCATTTATTAGCACTGGTTACATTTATTTAGCCTAAATAGACTATGCCCAGACCATGGACTTATTCCATCCATTCCATACCTTTTCTACCGTAACCTCAGAGAAGACAGAGAATGACTACTAAAGCAGCACATTACACTGACAGCCAAATAAATACTTGTCATTGTAACAGTGCATAGCGAGCAACAGCCTTTGCGCTGCTGTTCCCTTTGACTTAATCCCCATTTTATCCACACTGCTCATGAAAAAGATCTAAAAAAATGGTGTCTAGACTCAGCCATGAGAAAGATTTAACAACATGCCTGAGAGGAACAGTTTCTGCCTAACAAGAGTCTGTGAATGACTTGTCATTCTCAGGAAGCTGCTGAAAAAAATCAAGGAAGGAATTATAAAACCAGTGTATTTAGGAAATCACCTTTACTTTTGAGCTCAGGAATGTTTGGAAGATGATAACATTAAAAGGTCTCAAGATGAGCAGCAGCAATGATGAGCTGCTGCAAAGACCGACACAAGCGTTGACAAATCTCACATTCCTATAGAAGTGCAACAAAGTGATCAAATAAGTATCCTAGTTTTCTTTCTGAGATCCAGAGTAATTATTTATTTCAAAAAAGAAAGAGAAAAAATACTACTGTTTTATTTTTCAAAATTAATATGTAATTTTTTATTGTTATTATAGACGGTACAGGATTTTGGATGAGGAAATGGTGAAAAAATGAGTTATTTTATTTTACAAGACACAGAAGGAAATCCAAATCAGCATATTACTTGAAGCCCATTGTTTATAAGAAAAGAGTATCTAGTAAGCTGGATGCAGTCAATGATACCCAGAACAAATATCTCAAGGAAAAACCCAACAGTGGTTATCTGTGAGGTTCTAACACAAGTGCAAAGCTGCTTTCCTGGCACAAGTTTAACTTCATAGGTTCTTTTCCTCGTCTGTGCTTCATACCCCATCTGGTCACTGAATAACCATCCTGTTTTTCATTTATTTCTGTGTTTTGTACACAGCATATTTAAAATCAGCTACTATTGAATGAGCTCTTAGGGTTTTTTTCTTCAGTATAGTAATTGCCTTTGTCCTACCTCCTTAATTTATGTTTCAATTAATTTGTTCTGAGTACTCGCATTCCTTCTAGTCCCATGTATTTACCATTCCAGGCCTTGGCTGCTAACCGTAACTGCAATCATGTTTATTGTTACTGACTATAAAAAAAAGTGATTGACAATCATGGAATCAAGACAGCAAGAGGAAGGCATCCCAAACTGCTAAACGGGACACAGCATGTAAGAAAGATGACCTTTCACACTCACAGTATGCAACACTGAAAAAAGTCTTTTCTACAATCATATTTTCTCTGCTATGAAGAATGCTAAATATAAGTAGGGAGTGATGAGGATAGTTCATGATGCCCTCCTATCATTTGTGTATATAGGAGATACCTATCATTTCAGCTCTGACTCTAGCAACTTGAAAACTCAATGCCTTTATGAAAAATTGTTTTTAAAGTACAGCCTTACTAGTTCCATGTTTCTCCAAATTGTAAGGTGCTTCTGTACATACAGTGCAGGTTTTCTTTATATTCCCACCATTTTTGTACAAAAAACCACAATCAAAGTACAATTTGAAGAAACTAATTAATTCCCAAAGCTAAGTATTTTTTGAAAGCCAAATAAATCCTTTAGAGATGGATCAGCAACAGGGATTGAGAAGTTAAATCTCGACTAGTTATCATAAGAATAACAATTTAATGTTTATTCCTAGCATAAACATTACCAAGGTCCTCACTGAAGGGCAAATAGATAAGATTCTTTTTGCAGCCTGCCAAGGCTATTCTGAAAAAAGAAGTGTATGACACATTCTATAGCATATTTCAATTACTGCTATTGCAGCGTGACTAGGTGAGCTGCAATTCTGTAGAAAACAATCTAAGGATTATACTGGTTCAGAGTGTGATATGGGCCAGCAATATCATGCTGCTGCAAAGACCAATAATCATACTAGGAAGTATATACAGAAATATTATGTTACATGTATGAAGGAATGATTTGAACCCTCTCTGCCCTTGTAAAGCTGCCCTTTCCAAGACTCTTGTCTAGTTTTGCACAAGAGATTTTAAGAAGGAAGCAGACATGGAGAAAACAAAGGTAAGTGAAAATAATCAGAAATACAGTAGCTGAATTCTGTGATGAGAGTGAAGAAACTGTACATCAGTAAAACAACAAAGGAGACTGTGTCAGTACTAGATGTTCCAATGGTAAGGATAGTGAGCACTAGTATAGTCTGCTTGGAGACCATGAGAGATGTTAAAGAACAAGTCAAAGAACGTCAAGTGTGGTATAGGCCCTGCCTTCCAGCAGTGAGGAGAGACAATGACTTCCAAGGTGCTTGCCATCTCTTTTCTATGATTTCTCTAATTTTCATAGAATGAGTTGCTAATTTATTAATGCCTTCAGTTATTAACTTATTTACTACACTGGTTTCCTCTATATTCTAATGAATTTATTGGGTCACCACAGAACTGCCTACTTTGTTCCCAATGGGTGGAAATGCACACTAGTATTTCTCTCTCTTAGACAGGTAAATTCAGAAGAGCTGATCTGGTTCTACTTCAAGCTCTGCCTCTAACTTGTAAAATCAGTGAGTGATGTGTTAACAAGTCGCTTTTAACTGAGAATTAGACTTCTTTAGTCTCTGCTCATCTACGCTAATGCTCTTTTTTTTCATTTGCACATCTTGGCGATTCAGTGCCTAAATGTGTTACCATTTCTTGAGCCAAAGTGGCTTCTCATGCCAGACAAGTGTCATTATATTAATACTCTTCTTCTGATAGATGTTAAGCCACACTCTGCTGATCTTCCCAAATGATTTAGTGAAGCAACTGAAGTGCAGCTGTGGACTTTAAGAAAAAAAATATTGTCAGCCTCTAAGAATGCCCAGGACAGGATAAATCTCTTACCAGCAGACTGACTGCAATTAAAATTCTGTGATATATCTCTGTACTTTTGACCAAATATAGTTCAGGGTTTCAGGAGAATATCAGTAGTACTAAAAAGGTTTGATCACCTCAAACCAGTCTGCATCCTCAGGCCACCGAGGATATCAGCAAGCCTGTCAATTTGTGTGAGATATTAATGTTCTGTCAGCTATTACATTCATGAACAAAACTACTGGAATAATGAGGGAAGAAATCCAAAAAAGGAAAGAAATTCAAAACTGGATTTTCTATGAAGCTGGATACGTCAATGCTTTAGTACTTCATAAAGATTTTACAGGTCAAGATTAGTGGGCAGACCGACATGGGTGCAGTTGTAGTGGGTATCTGCTATAGACCTCCTAATCAGGAAAAATTAACAAAGAAAAAGATAAATGCCTTTTTAAAAGTTCTCCAGCTCAGTATTTTTTTGTGAGTCATCAAAATATTGACTGTTTCTCCTGGCAGTTCCCACTGGAAATGTGGTCAGTAGGCCAGTTGGATCAAAAATTAAATTTAGTCAATTTAATTTTTAAGCAGTCAGCATGGGTATATGAAGGGGAAATCATGCTTAAACAACATGATAGCCTTCTACAATGAGGTAACTAGGTTGGTGGATGAAGGGAGAGTAGTGGATGTTTATCACAACAGATCTTTTGCACATAAAGCATCAAATTTCAAGGAATTTTCTCTGTTCATTAAGCATCTTACTGTGCCTTAGCAGAAAATAACATTTACCACTCATATGTATTTTTCTCTGCAAGCTCCAACCATGGGAGTATTTTCAGGAAATATGCTAAAAAAGTTAGATTGAACTGATATGATATCACTGTTTGATATGAAGGTAGAAAGGAATCTAACCGAGATGGTATGGGAAAAGGAGATTTTTGCTTTGGGCTTACTCCAGACATGAAATAGAAAAATACTGTGAGTAAAATATAAATACTAAGTCCCAAGCAGGTAAAACACAATAAGTTAATGGGGCAAAAGATGTGTTCTACATCAGATTACTTTCTAAATACACAAAATCTCTTCAGTTTGATCAAGCCAATATTCTCTCTGTTAAAGACACAACGTTTCTAATTCATATCAGCAACCCTTTGCCAGTGCCCACAACAGCGTAGAAAGTTAATGTTCCATAGATTGTTGGAATATCTCAAATATGTCCATTGAGATTTTACTTTTTTAAAAGAAATTCTGCATTATATCTTCTCAAAACATTAGTTGCAGGAAAAGGCTAAATTATATCTTCTGTGTTACACTCAATTGCTGTTTTGGATCTCAGCCGGAGCACTCAAATTTTGTATCAATCTGATTGGAAAACCTGCAGCAAATGTGCAAAGCAATATTTTAGGTAGAGCAGAAGCTGCAGTTTCAATTTCCTGGATTTAAAAGGTACTGATTTTATCAATACAAAATAAGATGTGTTAAAAAAAGTGTTGGTGACAAAAATATTTCTTGAAACAAACATAGTTTTAAAAAACTGATTCATATTTAATTGTTTATATCCGGCCAGGATAAGTAAAGCAGGCATTCAGTGAGATGAAACTGGCCAAATACACTGTCTATACTCTGTTTCACTTCCAGACAAATTTGTAAAACTGCGGAAATTTTATTCAAAGTGAAGGAGGAAGTTTAAACACATTAAAAAACTCCCTACTTTAAATTTATCCCTGGTTCAAATAAAATGGGAAGCATTTCAATTTATAATGGATTTTGTGAGCAATGGCCCACATCTTCATTCATTTTTTAACATTAGTCAGAATTTTGGTGGTTACGTTTCTTGACAGAGTTCTTTTAATGATTCATGTATTTTAGTGCACTGAGAATTCTGCAGCTAAATCAGTGTTCTGCCTTGAATACTCAAAAATTAGTAGATGTGTTGGTAATTTTCAGAGAGGAGCTGGTACAGTAAACTGTATTTCTGTGCTATGTGATATCCTTCTAGGTAGCATGACTCTGTGCCTGCTAATATATTTAAATCCATACAACTAGCCAATGTCACTGCTGTCAGAGATCTTTTCAGTAGTTTACACAAAGTAAACTAGTTCCTCAGGCATTCTCATAAAAATTGCTTCTAAAAGTGACATCCTTATGAATCTGCACCACTACTACTTCGAAAAGTTTCCTGGAGGCTGAAAGTTGAGACAAATGGTGATGCAGTTCAAATGAAGCCTTCAGTAATTCTGCCTGTTCTGTCCTGTTCAGCAAAGGAGTGCTTAGAGCTAGTCTTTAAGGTCATCAGTTTGGCACCTTTAGACAGAAGTAAAGATAGTTATCCTATATATGTAAGGTGTCACAACTGTAATGCCCTGTAGCTATGGTAAATGTTCTCAGAACCCTTCAGAGTTTCAAAATATTTGTAAAATATATTTTAAAAATTTTGCTTGCATTATTTCAAGTAAGGAGATCGGTATCATCTGACATGTACACAAAGTTATTTGATAGCATCTCAGTGTCTTTATTGGGTGTCCAAGAACATAAACACACATGATCTATTAACATCACCAGATACATTCTAATAGCCTCTAACTGAAATTGTTATCTTACTTTAGAATGTAATAGCTGTAGAATTACATTTGGTTCCTATCTGGCAGAGACTTTGTTTCCTTGGTAAGAGTTTTTGCAATAATAAAAAATGCTAGGCATTACAGACTGTGCTTTGAAAGCAGATAATTATTTGATCTCATTTGCAGTGTTTTTTGCAAGAGTCTAATAAAAATTTAACACAAGTGCTACATGATGTTATTGACTTGCCTTCCAAGAGATGATATCCATTACTTTTATTTTATTTTATTTTATTTTATTTTATTTTATTTTATTTTATTTTATTTAAATAGACTCAGACTTACGGCTTCAGGCAGGCTTTGTGTAGGCAAAAGATTAGGCACATTTTTCTCTCAAGCACACTAGCAATGAATTCTCACATGGTCTATTAGAACCCCTTGCCTGTAAACATGTTGCAAAAGTCATCTTACTGCATCTCAACTGCAACCTTATCTATTACTTCTGGTTCTGCATTCCCTCCACAGCTTGACTACCGCTCTTCAGACTTAATTGTCAGCACACCTTGACATATCACAGCCATTTCTGAGAGTACGTTGGTCATTCCCTTGACCAGAAGTGGTAGCAGATGACGGAGTGAAAGGATGGATCAAAGATAATTTTCAGTAAAAGAAAGGAAGGGACTGCCAGCATTTCACTGACTAGTTGCGGAGGTGGTGGTTATAAGACCTTCAGGCGTGGCCTTAGAAAATATTATACCATAGAAGTATCTATGACCCAATGAGCAGAAGTTATCTAAGCATCTCCTTTGTCACACTGAAGTATAAAAGGAAGACTGTGCGTGCATGCACATGAGGGAGTAAACTGGTAAGACTTACACTTGTGGAACAAAAAGGAAGGCAACTCTTATAAAGCAGAAGAGTAGTGTTGTTTGCTACCAAGCAAATCTGTTGGAGGCATGAGTGAAGAAAGATCTATCATTTAGAGTGCTATTTACCCACTCCTCCTCTGAGTACTAAATTAATCCCTATGTGGTTGATGCTGTTCTGCCTGGGATGCAAGCTGTGAAGTAAAGAATCAGTGACCTACCTAAGTCACTCCTGCTTAGTAAAGCTCACATGCCCTTTTCTTTACTGCATATATTTTAGTATACGTATATTTACTAATGCAAGGCTATTAGAAAAAACAGGAGTAAAACTACAGTAAATATTCTCTGCAGTTTGAATTTTACACAAGTTTCTCTCTTTGTCTGAAATTATATTTCAAAATTGCTGTGCTATTTAAGCCACTAAACAACAGTAATATTCCATACTAGCAATGGCTAAATTTCCATGAGAACTAATATCCACACCATGTGCTTTCCTAACATTATCTTCTGGGGCTTTAGCAGAGTCTACAAGTACAAAGATTAATAGCAATCTAATTTAGTAATGAAGTTACAAGGAAAGCCTCATGATTGTTTATAAACAGTTTTTTCAAAACTTTTTTTACTCCTTGATTAACGCTCATTCAAATAAACACTACAGCAGTATTAGTCCTGTAAAAAAACATTTTATGTATCATAAAAGGTTTGTAATATGTGTCTAGAATAGCAATAGAGGTTGTTGGATTTCTGGTCATTAGTTTAAAAAGCTTCATATAAAACATGGGGCTGTTTTCTCATTCTAGTGGCAGATTAAATCAGAATGGAGTTATAATCTCTCTAAATTATTTGCCAAACTGCAAATATTAGTGTGTTCCACAATCTTAAAAAAATTTTAAAAAAAGATTAAAACATCACCACAGAAATAATGCACGTCTAGGTCTATTGCCAAGCATCAGTCTGCTCTGTAATTGCCCTCTGCCATTTTTGCAGTTGCTGCAGACCAAATTAAAAGCAGCTAGCCACAAAGGGCAAATCACAGGGAGACCTGATTAGTAATAAGAGGTGATGATCAGTGAGAATGGCAGAGGAGGCATTAAACTCTGCTAAGTCATTAAGGAAAGACATACAGAAACCGAAATGTGGGCAATGTGGGAAAGAAAAAACAAGAAAAGCCCATGATACTAAAAATATTTTCAACTACAGCATCTTGTTGTGGTCTAACCCCAGCCAGCAACGAAGCACCACACAGCCGCTCGCTCACTTGCCCCCCTCAGTGGGATGCAGGAGAGAATTGGAAGGATAAAAGTGAGAAAACCAGTGAGTTGAGATAAGGACGGTTTAATAAATAAAACAACAGCCGCATGCACAAGCAAAACAAAACCAGGAATTCATTCACCACCTCCCATGGGCAGGCAGGTGTTCAGCCATCTCCAGGAAAGCAGGGCTCCATCACACGTAACGGTTACTTGGGAAGACAAACACCATCACTCCAAACATCACTCTCTTCCTTCTTCTTCCCCCAGCTTTATATGCTGAGCATGATGTCATATGGTATGGGATATCCCTTTGGTCAGGTGGGGTCAGCTGTCCCAGCTGCGTCCCCTCCCAACTTCTTGTGCACCCCCAGCCTACTCGCTGGTGGGGTGGTGTGAGAAGCAGAAGAGGCCTTGGCTCTGTGTAAGCACTGCTCAGCAGTAACTAAAACATCCCTGTGTTATCAATGCTGTTTCCAGCACAAATCCAAAACGCGGTCCCATACTAGCTACCATGAAGAAAATTAACTCTACCCCAGCCAAAATCAGCACACATCTGTATGTAAAGACCACCTAGTGAGTAAAAACCTGGCGGATAAGTAATCAGTACATCAGTATTCTTCTCATAATTTCAAGCGCTTTCTACTCCCATCCCCATTATTTTCCAAAATATTTTCTTTTTACCTGCTTTGTTCACTTACTTCCTTTCTTTTGACTTGTGAACTGATGGGAAGTGTGGGATTGACAGATACAGTGACTGAAGTCCATATTAGTCTTTCCAATAGGCACAGCATGGGCAGGAACTGAAGAAAATTTCTCCTTGCTACTGCCTGCCAGTCTGTTGCCTCTGTGTTGCAGACAAATCAAATCTCCTAGAAAGTGAGAAAATTTCACTCCATTAGTCAAGCTAATTCTTTAAACCACAGCTAAGGAAGGCAAAGTATTTGCTATAAATATGGTGATAACTAGCATTTTCTGGATTCAGTTAGAACAAAAACTATGTATCAAGAGAGACGTTAAGGTGATAGATGTGTTCAATGCAGAATGAGACTAACTGTATAGAGGCAACTGTCATCCCTCCAAATTAAAAAATGATCTTTAACCTTGTCATGAATGTAGTGCAAAACCTGATGTGGGCTTTTGGAGCATGGCAAGATATTCTATGATGAATATGAATTCTATGATTATATGTCCGAGATGTCCAAGCATCCAGATTAGGAAATCTAAAGCCCTGATAGAACTCTATGTGGCCAGGGATGTCAAGGGCAACAAGAAAAGCTTCTATAGGTATGTCAGTGATAAAAGGAGGACGAGGGAAAATGTGGGCCCTCTCCAGAAGGAAACGGGAGACCTGGTTACCCGGGATATGGAGAATGTTGAGGTACTCAGTGACTTTTTTGCCTCAGTCACCATTGGCAAGTGCTCTAGCCACACCGCCCAAGTTGCAGGAGGCAAAGGCAGGGACTGGGAGAATGAAGAACCACCCACTGTAGGAGAAGATCAGGTTCGAGACCATCTCAGGAACCTGAAGGTGCACAAGTCCATGGGACCTGATGAGATGCATCCGCGGGTCTTGAGGGAACTGGTGGATGAAGTGGCCAGGCCACTCCCCATCATATTTGAGAAGTCCTGGCAGTATGGCAAAGTTCCCACTGACTGGAAGAGGGGAAACATAACCCCCATTTTGAAGAAGGGAAAAAAGGAAGACCCAGGGAACTACAGGCTGGTCAGTCTCACCTCCATGCCTGGCAAGATCGTGGAGCAGACCCTCCCGGAGACTATGTTCAGGCACATGGAAAATAAGGAGGTGATTGGTGACAGCCAACACGGCTTCACTAGGGGCAAATCATGCCTGACAAATTTGGTGGCCTTCTATGATGGGGTTTCAGCATTGGTGGATAAGGGAAGAGCAACTGATGTCATCTACCTGGACAATTCCAGGGATGGGGCATCCACAGCTTCAGAGGGCCTCACCAGTGCCTCTCCACCCTCACAGTGAAAAATTTCTTCCTTATATCAAATCTAAATCTACCCTCCTTCAGATTAATGCCATTGTCCCTTGTCCTACCACTACTTACCATTGTAAATAGTCCCTGTCCATCTTTCCTGTAGGCCCTCTTCAGGTACTGGAAGGCTATCATAAGGTCTCCCCGGAGTCTTCTCTCCTCCAGGCTGAACAACCTCAACTCTCTCAGCCTGTCTTCATAGTAGAGCTGCTCCAGCCATGTGATCATCTTTGTGGCCCTCCTCTGGACTCATTCCAACAAAGTAGACACACTGAAATGTGCCTCTTCCCAAGTGACATAGAAAGCTCAAAACACCACCTGTCATTCCAGGTAAGATTATTAGATGCAAGCTATATGCATCATTTAAAATCATTAGCATGAAATCAATAGCTCTAGGAAATAATTACAGTTTTCACCATGACCTTGTCCCTCATGGTACTTCATCCTCAAGGGTTATTTAATTAAGGCATAAGCATAGTTTTGCTTAGTTAGTCTGCATGAAATTTAACTGACATATAGATATTGAAAGACTCTCTCTCCTCCATTCTGAAAAACCTTTTACTTCCTTAGCCTTGATTCCAGCTAAAGGCCACTAGAAACCTGACAGTGTGACTGTGATAACAAATAGCTTCAACTTGTGGTAAGTAATATTTAGGAAACCTTTCTAGTAATAACAGTAGTGAAGCACTAGAATTAAGAGCTTACCAAAAGGATTAAAAAGGATGGGAAATTTCCTTTGCTAGTTACCTTTAAGAATAAATTTAACTGTCATTTATATCCTACCTTGGGATAGTGCAGGTTTATGTACTCTGTATTGTTCAAGATGGGTGAACTGAGTGACATCCTGAAGTCACTTCCAGCCCTATCTTTGAACAATTTATCTTTAATAAATAAATAGCTTTCTGTAATCACCTAATCCAGCCCTACTTTAGTTGTCTCTCTATGATCCCAGGGTCCATCCAAAATGTATGAAAATCAAAACCTGTTCTTTTTTTAACTGCCAGATTTATAAGCTTCTCTTATGATAGAAAATGGCGTCATTTTCCTTTATTCCTGGGCACCAACACTGTCAATAAAACCTCTGAATTCAAACCTCAGCTGAAACTTGATGATCATTTATTTACTGATTGAATTCAAATGTTGTCAATGATGGCTTTCTAAGTCCCTCTACTCTGAACAAATGGGCTCTAACTAAGGTTTAATACATAGGACTAAGATCTGCATGTCTATTTTTAGTCTTAAAACTAGGACAGACTCATTTTGTGTCCTTGAGAAAGTCACTTAACCTTTCTCAGTTCCTCAGTTTCCCCAGAAAATATAATTGACTATTTCTATTTCCAGGACATAATAGAGCACACTGTTGACAAAAAGAACTTTTTCAAGAGTATCTGAGCTCTCACAGAGGATTTGTTCTTACCAGATTTCTAGCATGAGTTTTTCAATTTAAGACATTTGAAAAGTTTAAGGAATTCAAGAACTTTCCCAAAGTATAGCTACTATGAGACATCTAGAACTTTAGAACAAAATGGCCGAGATTGATACAAATTTCAAGAGAAAATATTTGAATGCCATTGGAAATTTAAAATTATAAAAATGGAATGAAATTTTGAACAGGAAAATATTGGCCTCAAAAGAAGGAGTCTTTAAAGACCATGGCTGAACCTCTACATCTGCAATTGTGAATCAGTTGCGGTGGGATGAAGGAGCTTGAGCTGGGAGAAGGGACATAATAACTATTCCATTACTGTTACACCAGGGAGCAGTCTTAGAAAAGAGGAAGAGAAGAATCTTTCAGTATTAGTGTATAGAGGAAAAAAAAAATAGATCAATTTTGGTTCTTGTGGTTATCCTGAGATGAAAGCCCTGGAGGCAGAGCACTGCTGTGTTCCCCAGAGCATAATTCTGTGACTGCAGTAGGCAATGACTGCAGAAAGAGAAAAAATTCTCTTTCTTCTTTTAACTGACCTTTGGGTCTTTCTATCAACATGGTCTGATTCCACAAGCCCTCAGAGGGATGAGGTAGAATTTGGGCTGGAAAACATGAGGTTCAAATTAGGGCAACATAATAAAAAAAATGCAATTGTGTACCGGATTTCAATTTCCAACAGCTATGATGCCATTGTTTTAGAGATCATCCAAAATTGTTCAGCAGCATTTAAATTAAAACCTAGTCCTAAATGACAAATACAGTATAAGGCTGGCTACTAGCTCTTTTTATTTAATGCAGACTGTCACCAGCAAGGCTGATTTCCCTGCTCTACTCTGTCTTTACAATGAGACTTAATAAATACTGACAGCGATTACACAGAAATAAGATTTTAAACAGGCCCAATTCAATCCTCAGAATGGATAAGATGCTTAATAAATATGCTACAACCATTACAGAGAAGGCTAATTTTGAAATATGGCCTGTCTCAGGTGAAAGCTATGACACTCTATATACTTGCAATACTGTGGCATAAGAGATTCTTGTCTGAAATTCTCTCCCTTACCTGTACCCAAATTGTAGCCTTTACATTCTGGTTCACAAGAGCTACAATATGAGCTGATATGTCCTCTGCTGGGAGCTACAGTCTCTTTATGTTCCCTGTGGATTCCTCCATTTCCAGGAAATTCACAATTGGCCAATTACCCTTCTAGACACTTTTTACCACCAGAGACACTGATGTCAGACAGGATCTAAGGAAACCTTCATGGGAAAGAGAGAGGGTACTTTACTGTGATTTTTTTTAGTACTCGGATGTTATACCTATTTTGTTACTAGTCTTTTAAATCAGATGCTTTGTCATGGTGGGGAAACTTATAATAATAATGAAAAAACATTTCTGTCATTCACCAGAAGCACTGTTTTTAGGCATTTTTTATAGTTGCATATATTAATAGGGCTGCACATCTTTTTTAGAAAACTAGTTACAGTTGTACATGTGAATGAGGTCACTGTGCAAGTATAATAGAGAATTGCATATGTGATGGGTAATTTTCACATACACTTCTATTGAATTCCTCCTATCTACATCTTAGAGCACTTAAATAAGGTACACGATTGTGCACTCTGAATTATCATATCTTTCTTTTATATAAAATATCATCAGTAATATAGAAACAGACTTTAACTGCTAATCCTTAAGTACATTTGATGGCTAGTATGTGTCCTGGTTTTGGCTGGGGTAGAGTTAATTTTCTTCATGGTAGCTAGTATGGGACCGCGTTTTGGATTTGTGCTGGAAACAGCATTGATAACACAGGGATGTTTTAGTTACTGCTGAGCAGTGCTTACACAGAGCCAAGGCCTCTTCTGCTTCTCACACCACCCCACCAGCGAGTAGGCTGGAGGCGCACAAGAAGTTGGGAGGGGACGCAGCTGGGACAGCTGACCCCACCTGACCAAAGGGATATCCCATACCATATGACATCATGCTCAGCATATAAAGCTGGGGGAAGAAGAAGGAAGAGAGTGATGTTTGGAGTGATGGCATTTGTCTTCCCAAGTAACCGTTACGTGTGATGGAGCCCTGCTTTCCTGGAGATGGCTGAACACCTGCCTGCCCATGGGAGGTGGTGAATGAATTCCTGGTTTTGTTTTGCTTGTGCATGCGGCTGTTGTTTTATTTATTAAACCGTCCTTATCTCAACTCACTGGTTTTCTCACTTTTATCCTTCCAATTCTCTCCTGCATCCCACTGAGGGGGGCAAGTGAGCGAGCGGCTGTGTGGTGCTTAGTAGCCAGCTGGGTCAGGAACAGCAGGAAACACACATACTGAGGAAAAGAGGATATTCTGAAGCCTCAGGAGCTGTTGGAGGCTAAGGTATCATTAAGCGGTACACGCTATAATAAAAATATTAAGTAATAAACCCAGCTGACCTTCAATTTACTGATAATTCAATCTGATGGGAATTTTCTGGTATGGCTGGCAAGGTGACATTGATTTATTTTAGGGACAAAACCTGAACTCCTGATTTAGGACTGTATTGAAATCAGGTTTTATATTATCAAACAAAGGGAGTAGAGAGGAGTAAGAACTCACTTTTATAGTTAACTGAGACATGGCTGACATTGCTTAAAAACATGAATTATAGAAGTCATTAAAAAAAAAACAGTTGGAGGCTTATTACTTGAATGCTCAAGCAGCTCAAGTAACAAAAATTGATAGCAAAGATAAAATAGCAACTAAACAAAGAAACTGAAAGTAATGAGGAATGTCAGGAACAGGAGAAATTTTCTGGAGGAAAGAGGCTGAAATCAAGAAATCCTCATTTAGGCAAGCAGAAGAGTACGAAACGCTAGAAATAAAAAAAATATATTTGTACAAATACCATCAAAAGTTACTGACAAACTTTCTGAAGTCCTATGCCTGTGAGTGTATAAATTGCTTTCCCTGTAATTTCAATGTCTGAGTGACTAATTTTGCTGAGTGTTTATCAAACAAATTTTACTTCCTAGCAAGTAAACAAATTTCACTGAAGTAAAGAAGCTATTCCTCACATAATGTACATCCAAACAAGAAAGAAAATCCAGTCAAAATTGTTCACTGGAAATTTTTGCAAGGAGACATGATCTGTTCAAAGATAATGTTTAGAATAAGTTTAATAATTTTTAATCTATATTTTCTGAAAACTTTTTAAAATTTTTAAAGTCGATTCCTAGAATACCTTTCATTTGTAACAAAACATTTCTTAAAACAGAATTTGTAAAGATAATGAATAAGAGACAGAAGTTCTGATGTATGTTTGCATCTGTTTTTCTGGGCCTGATTTTCATACTCTTGATTTTGTTAAATCCCTCCATAACTTCCAACTGCAGTGGTGTTTTTCCTTTCTTACATAAGTTAACTGGGAGGAAAATGAAGTTCTGTATGGGACTGAAACTGTGTGTCAATGTACATGGATTTCATAAAACTTAAGCAGTATCCACACAGATAAATGCATATGTGTGTGTGTGTATATATACACCTATCTTAGATAGTTCTGCATTACTTCTATATACATTTTACTGTTCCATGCTGTTCCCTTACTGCATAAACAAGAGTTAGGTATATGCATGCACCTGAATTTTCCAAGTGTTATTTGCCCAGATCCCTGTCCAGAACTGAAGGAAGAACCTCAGTATGAAAACTTTTTTACAGCACCAGTAGACGCCTCACTAGCATGTATTTTGGGACAATCCCTCCACACAGCCTCTCCTAATGATCTAAAAGCCTAAAACCAAGCAGCCAAGGGGATTTGTGTACTATGTTAAACCTTTAATACAAGCCAAATGCTGTGTCAGCACCAATTCTAGTTACTCTCTTTGGTGCTATTAGATACACATGGTGAGACTTCATTCCCATCATGTTTATAGTTTCAGCATTGCCTAAGGGGGTTATAAAAACTAGTCGTGCCTGTGTAATTCTTGTGGCATGGCTAAAAGAATAGCCCTGAACTCTGAGAATGATCTCTTGTTGTAAAGCAATAATGGACTATCATTCATTCCTTTCTTTCCTGGCTACATTAAATAACACTTTGGTGTTTAGACATAATTCAGAATATGTAGATGCTCAGTGAGAGGGAAAGAGGGAAGTACATTCAGTGTGACTGAAAATTCAAACACAAAGATACAGATACGAAAATTACCATCCTACACCCTGCTCCTCCCTGATTTGAAATTTGTTGAAATTGTCAAACCTCAATAGTTTCTCTCAGAGGTGGTAGCCCCTGAGAGGTGGGCAGATTAATTTCTGAGCACGAAGGCATCAAGTATTTTTCATTGAGATAGAAAAGGAAGATCAAATGAGAGTTTAGGTTGACTTGGAAATGGCAAGGTGGTACAAGTCAGGATTTTATACTGCTTTTTCAGTTTTACAGTGTAGCTCTTCAATGACTACCATTGACACAAGATACTATTTAACATGAATAATGGTATCAGTGCTTATACTATAACATAGAAACAACACCATTTAGTGGCATTTAAACAATCCAGCTGACCATTTAATTTTTTGTTATAAGAGATGGAGCATAATGTTAACAAAATGGTAAAGGGATTGTCTGGTAACTAGAGCAGATGTCTTCTGACTTTGAAGACATCTACTGCAGACTTTACTAAAGACTATGGTTGTATCTAGCAGTGATTATATGTCATAGTTTGTACGCTGTCTTAATCACGAAATGGGATGGAACTCTGATGAGATTCACCTCTCTCAAAGAGGGAAGAGGATCTTTGCCCAGGAACTAGCAGGGCTCCTCGACAGAGCTTTAAACTAGGCTCAGAGGGGGAGGGCGATAACATCAGGCTTGCCAGCGACATATTGTGGGACGACGTGCCCAGGTTGGAGGGATGGGGTGCTGGTGAGAGCCCTCAGCCTATTGCTGAGAGACGTGCTGGACACACTGCAGCACACTCAAAGCCTAGAGGAGAAGAGCCAGGGGCCCCGGATGCAACAGGAACAAACAGGGTAACACTGGGAAGATACTTCAAAAGAATTCCAGCCACCCCAGCCAATGAGTCAGCCTCAACGGGGGCACAACTGAAATGCCTCTACGCAAATGCATGGAGCATGGAGAATAAACAAGAGTAGCTGGAGACGTGTGTGCACCTGCAAGGCTATGACCTTATGGGCATTACAGAGAGGTGGTGGGATAGCTCCTATGACTGGAGTGTAGGGACGGAAGGGTACAGGCTCTTTAGGAAGGACAGGCAGGGCAGGCAAGGAGGGGGTGTCGCCCTCTACATCAATGACCAGCTGGAGTGCATGGAGCTCCACCTGGGGATGGATGAGGAGCTGACCGAGAGCCTATGGGTCAGGATTAAAGGGAGCGCTGGAGCAGGGCATGTCATAGTGGGGGTCTGCTACAGGCCACCTAACCAGGGAGACCGAGCAGATGAAGCCCTCTATAGGCAGATAAGAGCAGCCTCATGCTCACAAGCCCTGGTCCTTACAGGGGGACTTCAACCACCCCGACATCTGTTGGAGGGACAACGCAGCAGAGCGCAAGCAATCCAGGAAGTTCCTGGAATGTGTCGATGACAACTTTCTCCTCCAAGTGATAGAAGAGCCTACCACGAGGAGAGGTGCCATGCTGGACCTTATTCTCACCAATAAGGAGGCCCTGGTAGAGGATGTCAAGCTCAAGGGCAGCCTTGGCTGCAGTGACCACAAAATGGTGGAGTTCAAGATCCTCAGGGCAGCGAGGAGGGCGTGCAGCAAGCTCATTACCCTGGACTTCAGGAGAGCAGACTTTGGCCTCTTCAGGGATCTGCTGGGTAGAATACCATGGGACAAAGCCCTGGAAGCAAGAGGGGCCCAAGACAGTTGGCTAATATTCAAGGGTCACCTCCTCCAAGCTCAGGAGTGATGCATCCCAACAAAGAGCAAGTCAAGCGAAAACACCAAGAGGCCCCCATGGATGAACAAGGAGCTCCTGGGCAAAGTCAGACACAAAAAGGAAGCCTACAGAGGGTGGAAGGAAGGGCAGGTAGCCTGGGAGGAATACAGAGAAACTGTCCGAGCAGCCAGGGATCAGGTTAGGAAAGCCAAAGCCTTGGTAGAAATAAATCTGGCCGGGGATGTCAAGGACAACAAGAAACCTTCTACAGGTATGTTAGTGATAAAAGGAGGACAAGGGAAAATGTGGGTCCCCTCTGGAATGAAATGGGTGACCTGGTTACCCAGGATATGGAGAAGGCTGAGGTACTCAACGACTTCTTTGCCTCAGTCTTCACTGGCAAATGCTTGAGCCACACTGCCCAGGTCACAGAAGGCAAAGGCAGGGACTGGGAGAATGCAGAACCGCCCACTGTAGGAGAAGATCAGGTTCGAGGAACCTGAAGGTGCACAAGTCCATGGGACCTGATGAGATGCATCCGCGGGTCTTGAGGGAACTGGTGGATGAAGTGGCCAGGCCACTCCCCATCATATTTGAGAAGTCCTGGCAGTATGGCAAAGTTCCCACTGACTGGAAGAGGGGAAACGTAACCCCCATTTTGAAGAAGGGAAAAAAGGAAGACCCAGGGAACTACAGGCTGGTCAGTCTCACCTCCGTGCCTGGCAAGATTATGGAGCAGACCCTCCTGGAGACTATGTTCAGGCACATGGAAAATAAGGAGGTGATTGGTGACAGCCAATATGGCTTCACTAAGGACAAATCGTGCCTGACAAATTTGGTGACCTTCTATGATGGGGTTTCAGCATTGGTGGACAAGGGAAGGGCAGCTGACGTCCTCTACCTGGATTTGTGCAAGGCATTTGATACTGTCCCGCACAACATCCTTGTCTCTAAATTGGAGAGACATGGATTCGATGGACGGACCACTCGGTGGATAAGGAATTGGCTGGATGGTCGCACTCAAAGAGTTGTGGTCAACGGCTCAATGTCCAAGTGGAGAACAGTGACGAGTGGCATTCCTCAGGGGTCGGTACTGGGACCGGCACTGTTCAACATCTTTGTTGGTGACATGGACAGTGGGATTGAGTGCACCCTCAGCAAGTTTGCTGATGACACCAAGCTGTGTGGTGTGATCGACACACTGGAGGGAAGGGATGCCATCCAGAGGGACCTTGACAGGCTGGAGAGGTGGGTCTATGCAAACTGCGTGAGGTTCAACAAGGCCAAGTGCAAGGTCCTGCACGTGGGTCAGGGCAATCCCACCTGGGGAGGAATGGATTGAAAGCAGCCCCGAGGAGAAGGACTTGGGGGTACTGATTGATGAGAAGCTCAACATGAGCCAGCGGTGTGCGCTTGCAGCCCAGAAAACCAACCGTGTCCTGGGCTGCATCAAAAGAGGTGTGACCAGCAGGTCGAGGGAGATGATCCTCTACTCTGCTCTTGTGAGACCCCACCTGGAGTACTGCATCCAGCTCTGGGGGGCCCAGTACAGGAGAGACATGGAGCTGTTGGAGAGAGTCCAGAGGAGAGCCACAAAGCTGCTCAGAGGGCTGGAGCACCTCTCCTATGAGGACAGGCTGAGAGAGTTGGGGTTGTTCAGCCTGGAGAAAAGGTGGCTCCAGGGAGATCTAATTGCGGCTTTCCAGTACCTGAAGGGGCCTACAGGAAAGATGGTGAGGGACTGTTTATCAGGGAGTGTAGTGACAGGAGAAGGGGTAATGGGTTTAAGCTGAAGGAGGGTCGATTTAGATTAGATGTTAGAAAGAAATTCTTTACTGTGAGGGTGGTGAGGCCCTGGAACAGATTGCCCAGAGAGGTTGTGGAGGCCCCATCCCTGGAAGTGTTTAAGGCCAGGTTGGATGGGGCTTTGGGCAATGTGGTCTAGTGGAGGGTGTCCCTGCCTGTAGCAGGAGGGTTGGAGCTAGATGATCTTTGAGGTCCCTTCCAACCCAAACCATTCTATGATTTGTTTTGCAAATCAGTTTTGGAATGCTTAGTCAGACCTATGGTAAGCGATTATTGATTTAAATTAAAGCAGAAACGTTTACATGCAAATCAAAACTAAATTAGTTGGTTGTTCATAGATAACTTTCTTTATTCATACAGATGGTGATCAGAAAGTGAGAAAGAAAAAAGAATGAGAAAAAGATGTAAGACATATTATACTTGCTTTCAAAGTAACAAACACCTCAGAAGAGATTAAAAGTCCTGCCTTCTTTTATCATTTACTATGTATTTTCTGTACTAGACACATTTATGCCGACTTCTACGTAACTTAACAAAACCCTTAGAATGGAGGAGTGGTGCCACTCCGAATGACTGTGTATATGAAACAGGCATGAAAAGGCAAAATTGATTACAGAAGAACAGAGGAGGTGGCAGATTTTGGATGTATGTATATTGTGAGTTCCCAGGAAAAAACCCCACAACTAGCCTTTTTGTGCCTGTACATGAATTCGTTTTTCATATATGTAGGAGAAAGAATAAAACAGCAAGTCTTTTGACTTGTCAGAACTATTCTTCAATTTGTACTTCATTTTTTTAGGGAAGAATAAGACCCATTCATTTATATTTTTTGAACAGTCTTATCTGTTCTGATCCTGAGCAGTACCATTCATTTTCTGTGCAATACAGACTGTACAATTTGACCTAGTCACAGTATATCTAAAACCAGAGTCTAAATGAATGCTATCACATTCACTAACCCACCTTGCAGATGAGGAACAGATTCTAAATATTTTATTTAAATTATTTTCTAAGAGTGTCATTGCCCTAAAAGGGAGCATTTCCACTTCTGCCTACAGCTCCAAATTGTAAATGCTTATCATGGTTTCTTGTGCTTCTGAACTGACAGTCCTGAACAATGGACTCTGTACAAAACCCAGAATCGCTACAAGCTTTTCTCCTAAGCAGCTACTTATGAAGTGCCATGGTCTAAAAATTACACCTCTGCAGGGTTTAGAATTAGTTGGTTTTATAAGCTATTCCATCCCTAGTCTTTTGCCTGACAATGCTAAAGTGTGTAACAATCAGTTTTAGTTACTCTGGTGTGGCCTGAAAGTCAAAGATTATTTCCTTAGAAACTGGTTTCAAAACTATGAAATCCTGTCCTAAAGCAACCATCTGGGGGAATCTTTCTAATTCTTTCTGGTCTGAGCTGAATTAAATTGATGATCCAGCTGAAACCTGCTTCACACTCCTGCCTATAGACATAAGGGAACAGGATTAACTTGATTTTGTTGATTTTTTTATTTCTGGATTATGTCAGATTTTCACACACGTATGATAAGTTAATGTTGTATCTAATCACAGGCATGGTGGCACCTAGATATATGCCCACTCAACATAAGATTTCCCATGATTGTATAGAACAAGTAAAAGGAAAGTCTGTCTGTCTTTTCTATTTTCCTACTGCTTATATCACTAATTGATAACATATGTAAGGTTCTATTCCCCTAGAGGAGATGCTAAAAAGCAGATAACTAGTTTTATCAAACATGAATTTTAATGTAACACCTTAGCACTCACCTTGTATGCTGTTGTATTAATTATATCAATATGCACCACATCTCTGAGTCAAGCATTTTATACTTTGAGGAATTTTATTTTGAAGCACACTACCTTGGTACATGTTTTGGTTTGGGTTTTTTCCTGGATAAAAAGTGATCATCTGTTCTTTAGCCTGTATGCTAATATTCTAAGAGTCAGCATTAAAGAAAAGCCCATGAAAACATGGGTCCCAGGGTATGTCTCGTTTCTTGCAAGAAAAAACACCAAAAAGTAGAGAATCCGATGATAAATTGACAAGATAACATTTATATCTCTCCATTTATTAAAAAAAATAAAATTAAATTAAAAACTCAAAGATTTCTCCAGATATTTATACTGTGTCTTGCATTTTGTAATATAGTATATTTTTTACAATATAAAGATTTGAAATTGTTCTGTGCTACATTTTTTAAAACACCCAACATCATCGAGCCTTCATTAGATCCTCCTTCTCATTTTTGTTACACCGAAAGGTATTAAATACAAATTCAGATCCCACTGAGGTCTGTTTTGGCTATAGATTTCAATTTAGCTAAATCATACTGTCTATAAACATATAAAATCTTTGTGCCACAACACTAGATGATAGATGAGAGGACTCCTTAAGAGTCTTTTCAAACTAACACATTATCCAGACAAGAAAAATGAGTGTATTTGCACTTATAGACTAGGAGATGCATGCAAGAATCATAATACAACATAATTATACCTTTGTCCATAGTAGCTTTGCAAATGCATTTCATTCCTGACTGTCATTGCCCTCAGTTTTTCTGCACCATGGTTCCCAGGCACCTGTGTACCCTAACGCTAACTTACTGAATTTACTTTCAAAGCAAAAACTACCATTTGTACTGAACTCTTCACAACAAAGGATAGTACTAGGAAAGGTCACAAAATTCATTTTCTCTTATGACCTAAGTATGTGTCCAAATATGAAAGACTAGTGCATTTCATTTGCTTCTCAGGTATTTTTAGTTGTTTTTCTTCCACCAGAAGAGCTAAATAATCATGTCTCTAACCATTCATTCTGACAGGTCTTTAATAAATGCATACAGATGAGGGAACAAATGACAGATAAGAGATTTAAGAAAATACTTTTTGAAGGAATACTATTTATTTTGTAGTCTTTGAAGACCATCTGACAACAATTCACAATGCATGGCAGGCCTTACTAGCAGCAGTATAGAGAGAGCAAAGTGATTCTGAAAATATGGCTGGAAAGGAACAACTGTACACTTAGGAAGGTTGACCTTTAGCCAGTAGAATAGTTAATTATAGATCTTTAGAAGGAACTGGGTAAAAATGGTTCATACATTTCTTCACAGAAGTGTGTAAATATATTTGTAATTACAATGGCAGTTGAAGAAACTTGAGAGCTTTGATTTTCCCAAAAAGAAACAACAAAAAGGTCTCTTAAAAAGCATTTCTTCATAAAGTACAGATCATATTTCAGTGGGACTAAGATGTGTGGAACAGGAGATACTACAGTACAGAAGCTGACTCTCAGTTCTTGTCCATGAATAGCAAAGTTCTGAATAGCTATCTGTCTGAATAGCCTTATTTTGGGTATGTTCTCCTTACATTAGGTTATAAATCAAATATGATATATGCAAGAATCTCCCATCTTCTCCAAAGTTTCAGCATTCTTCTTGTACTATCAGAGAATGTTTTGTTTTGTTTTGTTTTAATACAGAAACACACCATTCAACCTTCTAGACAGTAAAAACACTCGGAATTTGTATAAGGATTTATTGTCACCATACTGAAGATGCTGTGTATTACCGTAGAAACTAAAGAAGGTAAAAAAATTGAACTACCTTTGCTTACAATACATAAGGTGAAAGAAGACAGGCTAGATTCAAAAGCAATCAGCCAGTCTTCCCACTGTCACCTTGACCCTTCACTTTATTGTTTTTACTAAGTCCTACAAATTGGTTCAGTTCTGCGTTGCTGTCGATAATCAGCTCCTTAAAAGGAGGCAGGGAGATTGAAGAAACACGATTTTAAAAAATTAGGAACTGCTTATTCCTACCACCAGAAATTCATTGGCTTCCAGTCTCTGCTTCCACACACACAGATACACCCTGCAGGCAAGGGGCAGGCAGTCGGTGTCGGCTGGTGATAGATTGTGATTTGGAAGCATATTGTTTGCCAACCTTTAAGTCCCTATTAACAACAGCTTTTAATTCCTGGCTTATTACAAGTGGCAGTGTGTTGTATCGGTCATTGGGTTTAGACCCCTTAGCACTGCTGTGAGATTTGCTGAGTGAGTTGGGGTTTTATTCCGCTTACTAGGTGTCTCTCAAGTCATCAGCCAGATACTTCCTGGCACTGTTCCCTCAACAGGGCTAATGAATCATGACAGTTCATCTCAAATTGCCCAGCTCAAACATTTACATGTCCACCACAATCTACCAATGAACCCATCTGACTGCCATTGGGGATCAGTGGGAGAAACTTACTAATACACATAAGATTTGGCAGCATGTCAGGCTTAATCTATCACAACAGCTGAGATAATACACTTGTGCCTTCCCCTCCCCTATGCTGTCGTGCGAGAAGAGAGCATCAGCAGTGTAATATCACCAGGGAGTGCAGTGGTGCCATCCAGCTTTGCTGCATCTGACTCTGTATTCATTCACTTCCCTATGTGGTATTCTGAAGAGTACTCATTTCTTTCAGCAGAGAAGTGCTAAGCTTTGCAAGAAGTGAAATAAACCTTTTAAAAAACATGTTCAAAAGTATTTAGGAAATCTATATCATTCTGATTAACAAACACACTCATCTGATTCCCTCTTCTGTACTAGAAACATGACAGAACAACATGAGCTAATAACAAGACTGTAGCTCAATTTACTAATGCAATTTTTTTCAGTCAGAGAATCTAAGTATTACCACCATGAAGTAGATGAAGGACAAAATGAAATGTCCTAATATGTACCTCCAACTGGCTACATTTTTTCCTCAAAAAGCCTCTAGAAGCAATTTCGGATAAAGACCTTTTCATGTTGGAGAAGCATTACTGTGTCTTTAGTGCTATCTACATATAGATATATATTCTATACTATGAACTATTATTAATAGTTGAAGACACATGCTTTATTCCCAATCAAAAAAAAAAAAAAAAATCAGTTTTCTCAGAAGAAGCTACTGTGAACAAATGAAATTCACTTTTTTTCCTTACGGTAGGGGTAATACCCAGTAGAGAGAAACTTTTTGATAACAGAAATGTCTCTGGAGGCACATAATGGGAAAGAAGGCATGTTACAGCTCATTTACTTATAGCAGTTATGTGTTAAATTGTGGATGAACTAAAATAGAATATAATTCTTTGAAAAAGGCAGCAGGAAAAGGATTTGGAAATTTATCCCAACAGAATTGCTCTTTGAGTTAATATTTTATGGCTCAGTATTAAAATAATTATCCATATTATTGATCCTGCCTATGTGGTATGGGCATCCAAACAGCACCATGTAATGTTCTTAGTCTTCTCCAGAAGACTAAAACTTGGAGTGGATTTCTTTAACATATTATTCACAGAAGGCATATGAAGAGGATTTCTTGAATGAGCTTGCAATTCATTTTCCCTTATGTCAGCAACAGCACAAAAGCTGGAAAAATATTGTCAAAATGAGAAAATGATTGTGTAAGGTTTGCCATTATCAGTCCCTTCTTTCAGTCATTCCTTCAACAAATTGTCACAAGTTTTATATTCAGAGACAGTAGAGAAAGTGTCTTAGTGTGCAGTGATAGTGTGCTTTTGAAGTAAAACCCTCACCTCACCCAGTTTATCTTGTAATGGTTCACTTTGCAGAGAAATCCTGATATGTTAAATAGGTTCTTTTGGGAGGGAGCTAAACCAAAATCTCTGATTGAATATGCACAAAACATTCTCCAGCCCTTTCCAGGCACAGCAGGGTCGCAACCAAAGACTGGTCTTTTGGATAGATGTTTTGCACCTCCATATGCAGGGTGAGGATGACTGATCCAGCAGCAAAGAATAGATCTAGTCCCAAGTAAGATTCCCAAACTGCCTGTAATGTTGGTGTAGAGGTACACCTTCTTTTTTTTTGTCTACTGATTTACTGCTGCTGCACCAAATTACTAGCTAGTATAGATCTCATCACTGAGACTTACTTATTTGCAACTCATAACAAAGTGTAGCGAACAGCTGCTGTCATCTCAGAAGATGTCACAAAAGCATTCATTTTCAGCCACAGTTCCGTCTGCTCTTAAGGAAAGTTATCTTTCTCCCACAGAAGAAGGGTAGCTCTGTTAGGAGGGCAAAGGTAACAGTAATGAAAGAATTCCCAGCCTAGACTTGTATTTGCACCCAATTGAAAGCTTATTTCAAAACACAGGAAACTTCACTGCCTTACTGAGCTTTAGGATTCATTTGTATCTTTTTCCTTTATTTTTTCCTCTCATTTGTCCTAGTTATCCCCAGATTGCATTATTTTCTCAAATGGCAGGACCATCCTGCCTGTTTCTCCTTGATGGGTAAAGCCCTCCTTTTTCCCCTCACCCTAAATATAATCCTACAGAACTCTTGATACAGTTGAACCAATGTATTAACTGAAGTATTTACATACTTCCTTGAAGCATCAATGATCTAACAATTTTTGTCCCTAACCTAGTTCAAGAGACTAGTTTCTGAATGTGCATTAACATTATTCAGTTCCTTTTCTTGTAAGAGAATTGGTCTGATTTTGCATTGCATCAACACTGAAGGTCATTGCAACTGGATGTGCTCTGTAGGAGATACTCAGTAGGTGCTGGAGACCAGTTCTTGGTATATGAGTGATTTTTAGTTCTAGTGAAACTAGTTTAAAGTGTTTTAGTTCTGGTGGAAGATCTGCATTTCTGTGTAATTAACTGTTTCTTCATCTGCTAAATTTAGAGCACAATGATAAAATGATCCTAGCCACTACTCCAGTGGACTCATTTATAATAGTGAGATCCTAAAGTCAGCAAGCATATCTTTAAATCCTTTTAAACCCAACAGAAATATTTTTTTTTAACAAAGAACTGGTGCACTTTCATCAGTTTGACCCCTAACTAAATAGTTATGCATTTTTTAAGGAAGATAGATTTTGTTCTCAATCACTATTGAGTACAATGGAAGGGAATATATGAAAAGTAATTAGTAGCTAAGTTTCCATGAAAGTAGCAGTCAGGCAGAGAAGACAGTTGTCTCAGCACAATCAAAACATTAAGAAACAAAGCAATAGAGATTACTGTGTGAGATTAAGCTAAATTAAAATCTATGGGAAGAAAGATGAAAGTACATGTAACTCCATGTATAAAGGACAAAGATGCAAGGAGATGCAAAGATGGATTCTCCTCAACAGATTAACTGACAGAAGATCAAAATCTGTATACATCAACACTCATGAAGAAAACTGACCAATTCAGCTACAAGACGGGCACAATGCACTAGGTTTACTGTATTAGCTATTAATGAATGAAGTAGCTCACAAGCAGGAAAATCTGATTAGGTAAGTATTCCACCCAAAATAAGCATATATATCATACACATACAAAGGTATGTACACATCTGTATACATATATATCCTTCCCAATGGGTGTAATTATTTGTCTTTCAGAATAGGATCCCATGGATTATTTGCTCCTTGCTATTATAAATAAATCTGTATATTCTCAACTCTTGATTCTAGGTAGGGTACTGCTTCAAAACCCTTCATATAGGTGGTAGCTCAATTTATGCCTAGATCTTGTCAGAAACCAAATCATTTCCACAGCTCCTTTAAAAATTTGGTAGTCTACTTAATGTAAAACAGTTAATTTGCCTTTTCTACTAAAGCTATTATATCATATGAAGTCATCAACAGGATTTTTAATGCCTGACATCTACCTGCAGTCCCTTGCTGTAAAAACTGTGGTACCTCTTATCCTTTCCTGCTACTAGGCCCAGCATGGGTTCCGATTCTTCTTACTGCTATAGGACTGCTGTGTTCACTCTGGGACTGTCCCTCTCTTTTCCAGATCCATAATTAAGCCCTTGCATAGTTCACTGCAGCTACAAATCCCACATCACATCAGAATAGCTACACTCACTGGTGAAAGTTATGAGCCACAACTACTCATATATTCATACATGCAGAACAACAGCGCCATGATTTTCAGAAACGTGCATGATAAAAACTTCCTTTAAAAAAAAAATTAAAAAGGCCTTCTGTGATCTCAGCCTGTTATGTATCAAGTTATAAAGAGAACAAGTTCATGCTGGTATTCACTTAATTGTAGTACTTATATACCTTGCTCATACTGGCTGGTTACCATTCTGACAAGACATTCTTACCTCTCCAGGCAGAAAGAACTCTATTTCATATCTCAACAATGAAAGCTCAAAAATACTTAATTCAATTCCCCACTGAAGCCAGTATCAGAGAAAAGTTTTAATAATATGTATGCCTTTAATCCATGGCCCCATTGCTCCTCCAGTCTTCTTCCTACCTTGTTCTTGTTTTCTTGTAGCATTTTGAATCAGAATTGATTATGCATAAGGGACTTTCATGCAGTGCAAGCTATTTGAAAATTTGAACACAGTCCTCTAGCTTAATTAGCCTTCTCCTGAGGTGATAAATGCTATTTTTTGATGTTGCAAAGGAGGTTTATGACCATGCTAATAACTGACATTTAACCATACATTTCTTGAGTTGTGATGGTAAACATATCATTTCCCTGACTTCACTAATATAACTGTTAACTTACATTACAGACCCTGCAGGAAAGGTTACGAGAGCAATAGCAGCTTTGCTGCATTCTCATACCCAAGATATACAGCTGATGGCTGTGAGTATTAAAGCTTGTTACAGCCTCTTCAAGACTCTAAACAAGGAAAATCCTTAACCGACAGAACACCTAAGAAGTTCTTAACACTGCTACTCTGCTTGGGATGGAAATCTATCATGAGAAAGCAATTTTAAAAGCAGGAGGTAGATGAATAATTCAGTAAAAAAGATGTCAGTAACTGAACAGACAATGGAAGAACTACTGGGGGTTTTGTTGTTATCATTAGACAGGAATGAACAGAGGTCGCATTGGCCTTACACAAAATAATAAACAGTTTTAGATAAATTAAAATGAGAGCCCTTTTGACATAGCATCAGAATACAAGGGCAATACCTTTTATAATGACAAAATAAAAATAATTTTTGTATGACAGATATCCTGTGGAGATTTGGGCTACAAAAATTTTTGAGACAAAAGTTTAAGAGGCCTAAAAAATATATATATATATGTGTGTGTGTGTGTGTGTATATATATATATTTACACAGCAATTGTTAAATAAAGGATTACTGCGTCCAGCTCTGGGGGCCCCAGTGCAGAAGAGATATGGAGCTGTTGGAGAGAGTCCAGAGGAGGGCCACAAAGCTGCTCAGAGGGCTGGAGCAGCTCTCCTATGAGGACAGGCTGAGAGAGTTGGGATTGTTCAGCCTGGAGAAAAGGCAGCTCTGGGGAGATCTAATTGCGGCTTTCCAGTACCTGAAGGGGCCTACAGGAAAGATGGTGAGGGACTGTTTATCAGGGAGTGTAGTGACAGGACAAGGGGTAATGGGTTCAAGCTGAAGGAGGGTCGATTTAGATTAGATATTAGAAAGAAATTCTTTACTGTTAGAGTGGTGAGGCCCTGGAACAGGTTGCCCAGAGAGGTTGTGGAGGCCCCATCCCTGGAAGTGTTTAAGGCCAGGTTGGATGGGGCTTTGGGCAACGTGGTCTAGTGGAGGGTGTCCCTGCCTGTAGCAGGAGGGTTGGAGCTAGATGATCTTTGAGGTCCCTTCCAACCCAAACCATTCTATGATTCTAGGATTCTAGGATTTTAGGATAATTTCACTTTATAGAAGTAAATTAAACTACCCAGGGTAAGTTAAGTGTGTGTGTGTGTGTGCGTGCAGATCTACATACATATGTATAGTGGGATGAGGGAAAAGGAAAAGAATGGAATTAATGGAATACTCATCATGATTTTGACCACTGTGTTCTGTTCCTTGATCTCATATTTTCAAATATTCTGCGATCTGAAGCAGGGGGTTGTTTTGTTTAGGCATTATAGCTCTTCGGAACACAGAATATATTTTTTTAATGTAAAATTTCACAACAGACTTCTTTTATAGAAGACTTCTGATTCTGCCTCCTCTCAACTTTTCCAGATAGTTTGTCCTCCATCTTTGGGAATCTATCTTTCTATTATTTAGGGTTGAGATGGGCTTGCAGAAAGGGGATTTATTACTAATTCTAGGAGAAGTGAAAAACATTCTGGTGATATTACTGCTGCCAAAATCCTTTAACAAGTGTAAGTGTTATTTTTACTTTTCCAGGGAATATTGAATGAGCATCAAATATTCATAGAGGATACATAATATTTAAATGACATCCTTAAATGATTAAAAATGTGCAACTCTCTGATAATGATTACTACATTAAGGCCTACAATACATTTTCATTAGGCACACTGTCTCCAAGGTGATATCAAGAAAAAAAGATTTCAGAACTCTCTGTGCTATTTGTAAGGAAGTTCACATCCAAGCCTCTATCTTCAGGATGAAAAATTATTGTTCGGGTCAGTAGTAGGTAAGGTGATAGATAAAATCAATAAACTGGTAAGGTAAAACAAGTAAAGGTCCACTCAGCCCATTGTTTACCCCAGCCTATGTTCCATTTGGCTAGCTTTGATTCTAGCCTCTTCCTCTGTGATTAAACAGCAGGTATTCTCCTTCTCAGTCATGATTCTATTCCAACAAGCTGAATACCATTTGAACACAAGACCACAGGTAATGGTACAGGAGATCTAATACAGACTGTGTATTTATATGATGTTTTAAGATGATGTTAAAATAATACAACTCTGTTTAAGGTATCTTCGTGATAAAACATAATGCTGTGGGTTTATAGTAGAAATATATGTTGGAATGACGAGCATATTAATTTTTGTCTTCTTTTTTACTTCTCTTGTTGCTGTCAAATTGGTGCTTTCAATAGCTCTGGAATGTTATTATGTGCACTGGGAAAGAACTGCCATGTTTCTAAGCACACAAAGTGCTTAAAGGTACACCTACAAAAATCAGAAGTCTAGGAGATGCAAGCTGCAGTATAGAGAAATACAAGCATGCTTGTTTCTAGAATATAAAACTCAGTAATTGATACTAAGTACTGAAGGATGTCATTGTAAATAGCTAAATACTATTATTAGTAAGAATCATGAATAAATGCAATGAAAGTTAATACTTCAAAAAATTACTTTTTCATTTCACTTGAAAATTGGAGTTAGTCTCAATTTATATTTCCTCCTGTATTGCCAGGTTTACTGCTATTTTAGCAAAAAAAATAAAAGTAAGAAGAAGTCCCAACTGAGCTAAAATCATCTCACTAAAGTTATAGTTGAGAAATAAGAAGAAAGTTAGATTATTACAATAATAGGTTAGCAAAACCAAACCAGGTTTACAAAGTGCCAGCTTCCCAAATGCCCAATGAATGTCTTCTCTATATTGAAGATAAAGTTTCTCACAAGCTTCCTACAAAGTTCAGTTTTCTTTTTTCTGTTTCTTTCTTATAAACGTAAAATAGAGGAAGCACTGAGCTTCATGACAGCTAATCCTGACTTTGTCTTGCTTAACCAGTGCTCATTCAAATTATTCTAGCTCCTCCTCTATCATGTCTATGTGTTGCTGAAGTAAGGATAGAAATCTTTGACAATTTAAAACAATTTTTAATGGGAGAAAAGAATGTCAGGTCTATTCAACTAATGTAATCTGCTTCACTTAAAAGAGCAGTTCTGAATGAATTCAGACTGGGAGATTTAGTTGACTGTTTTATTATTTGTTGGAGCACAGGAAAAAGATAATCCGTCTGTCTTAGAAGTGTTTACTTTCATTGCTCAGTAAACCAAAATTCATAAAGCAATGAGGAGGAAGGCACAGTCTCCAAAACGCCATGCCAAAGAGTTGATTTTGCCATTATGGGACATGCTGAGAAAACCCCTCCTGACAGGACTGAGCCACAGAAGAGCATTTAGTCAGCCTTTTTGTTTTGATCTGTTTTTATCTCTAGCTGTCAGGGACACAGAGGGGGACAACACACAGCAAAGCCAGAGCCCTTGCGCAAGAATATTCTGTCTTTCTTCTAACATTGTGGGAGAGAAGAGTCCTGAGAGCACTTTGATAAGTACTTGTTCTCTACAGGTGTCAGAGATTGTGAGAGTGGAAACAGAAGAAAAGGTGGGGAAAATCCTCCAGAGTAGTATCTAAGTGTATATTCCACTAACAAGGTTTATTTTACAAAATACAGGCAAGTCGTTTTACAGCACTTCTCTTTTCACCTGCTTCTAGGAACTTAGCTGAGATGATACAGAGACTGCAATCACTTTGGAAAAGCAACCATGTTTTTTTTCCTCCCCTGGGAAACAGAAATGCGAGAGGGGAGAAAGGAAAGGTGAGGCAGCAAAAGAAAGAGAAAAGCTGATGATTTCAAGAGACCAGAATAAGGAGCTGCTTCTTTGGACACGCTGTACAATTACATTAGTAGTAGCTGCTCTATGATACTATAAAGACTGTAGAACCACATTAAAAGAAACTCAAACACCCCTCCCCCCAAAACAAACAAACAAACAAAATCCCCTAAAAATAATGAAATTATTGTTTAGTTTCTCTGCTTTCCCATGGTTCTTGTTCTGTCTTTCCAATCTCTTCCTAATAGGGAAAATACTTCAGGAACTAAGCATTAAGGAGAGCAATAATGACTGAGAGATTTACCTTAATAACAAGAAGGTTAACTATGGAATACTAAATGTTGCAATTTCACTAGACTATCATCTGCAATATCATGCATTTATAAAGCCACTTGGTTATGTAGAAGTGAGAAGGATGGTATTTTCAATCTCTGTATACCACGGACTTATTCCTTTTTATTAAAGAGGCTTGGTCTACCCTTTCACATTCCAGACCAAAGGAAAAGCTTGGCAAGAGAGCACAGATCTGTGGTTGTCGTGGTAAGTCAAACATCATCAAGGAGTCTGCTACTGTGAGGACTTTGATTAGAACAATCAATCAGACACACAATCATACATGACTAAAATCGAAGTTTCCTGAACCCCAATAAAGTCATTCCTTCATGTATGTGTATTTCTCTGCTAGAATTCTTAATTCAGATGTCAACATACAGCCTTCTACCAAGTACAAGATGCTAAGTGATGAAGCTTAGAAAAACAGTTGAGTGAATGCTGAGATATCCAGACTTCCCCTCCCATGCAAGAGGAAGTTTCTGATTTTAGACCTCAGCTATTACCAGCTTTAACAATTGCATGTTTATTTTGGGATGCCCTAGGCAAATTGTAGTGTGTATTGACTTTCTTAGCATATACTGTGAGTCTTGCTGAGTGCTGAGGCTGTTCTGAGACTCTGATTATGTGGACTTAGAATTTCAACCTCACAAAGGCAATAAAATGGCAAATTTTGTGTTTTTCTTTAATATGTATTAAATGTCTTTGAGCCAATAATTTACTTGCAAAATTTCCAGGAGCTTGATAATTGCCCACAATGGTCTACCCAGAATAGTCCAGTGCTGTATATTGAAAGATTTGTAATGCAAAGAGAGGAAAAAGATAAGGGCAAATGTATTCCTTGATAGGGAAACTATTGAATGTTTATCGTCAAAGACAGAACACGTATAGTCAGAGGAGAAGGAATGTTGAATTTCTCTGTCATCACCCTTCTACAAATATCAGCTAATAAAAAACTACACTAATCAGACTGGTCCACGCAGTGAGACAGAAATATCTTCACGTCTGAGATAATCATCAAAAGTGCTATCCCCATAGTGGCAGGAGCAGGATTATTGTTCTGTTAACTTCCTATGGAAGTAGCTGGAGAACTGCCAGGTATACAGAATATTTTCCAATCACCAGGTGTTAAGTTAGCATTCTGTAGACTACATGAATTAGACCAAGAACCATAGTTTGCTTGAACAGGCATTCAAAACCTGAGTTATGCAGCTCCCTCATCATATGACTATTTTTCTCCTACATTGTTTCGCAGCATATGATAGACTTCCAGTAGAATAAATCCATCCTGGAGACTCTCCAGGGACAGAAAATCTTCTGGGAAAATAAGATATGGAAGTACTGGCTGCTCATACTGTCCAGTCCTCATGGGGACTAGAGCCAGCTGGCACAGACAAGAACATGGAAAAAGTCTGCCAAAACCCCAGTTCTTCTGCAGCTGAGATGCTAAAAGGCACCCTTTGTTGAGAGGCATGGGTAGAGAGGAAGCTTACTTTTTACCCTGCTTATCAAGCAGAGCTAATCAAGTTAAATGTGTTACTTCATACTTTCACAGATACTTTCCCTCTTACCTAAACCATGAGCTAGTTCTAGTCACAGATAAGAATTAAAAAGCAATACTTGCCTCTGTCAGTTTGCTCACTTTTTTTGAGATTATCTGTGTCAGGGGTGCTATTTTAGCTTGGATGTTTTTGAAGACTATTTGATTACCCTTGGGATATGGCATTTTCTATTTCAAAAGATCTCAGATTCCGCTGCAGCGATCTTATATCTAAATTGTACTATTTAGCTCAAACATTGGAAATTGGACAAATTTTATATTGCTACACAGTGCCCAAATGTGGGTGAAAAAGGCGGCTTTTGCTACTTTACTGGTGTTACAAACACTTTTGACCCGTCTCTCTCATTCATTGATCTCACCCCATAAATGATTGCAGAGAAAAATGTTACCTAAAATGACTGCATAACTTTTGAGTACAATGGAGACATGGAATGGTTTTGTCTAATTCTTCTGGATATACTCAAGGGCCTAATCAAATCACTTGAATAGCTCCCTCAGACATAATGTGAAGGCCAGTGGTGAAACTCTGCATCTGTAGGTCTAGTCTGCTAACCTCCACTCATCTGTTTTGTATTTCTATTCATATCGGTATTACTGGTAAGCTGCTAAAGCCAGAATCATCTGTTATGACACCAGAGAATGTGTATGCCTCTGACATGGCCATTATAGACTGTTATGATATCATACAGATCCCAGAAGATTTCAGCACCTTCAGCAGCACGGTTTAGAGTGAAAACATTAATGTTTATCATCCAGCCCATTACTGTCAAACTCTGCCTCTAGCTATGCAAGTATCAGGACAGTTCAGCAGCATTTACATCAGGCAATTTTGTGAGGTCTTTGTGTGTGTCCTCAAGCAATGCAGAATATAAAGAAAGGTTGATGATGCTATAGGGTATCTGTGCATGCTTATAGAATATGAAACAAATGAATAAGATCAAGTACACACATGGATATCTTCTCAAAGAAAATCTTCTTTTAAAGAAACTTTCTAAAAATAAGGGATATACATTAGGTTTTAGTTCAGACACTAGCCAGTCCTGGGTTGCAGGACTAGCTTCTCTGCTCCTTTTGAATGTCTTAGCTCTTCAACACCTGTTGCTTTCATTGATTAATTTGCATTGATGCTGCACAAACACTGGAAAAAAAAGATGTCCTTTACATAGACAGCTTGCAACTTAAATATGATACTAAGTATCATTACAAAATTATTATCACCTGCTGAGTGGAAGCCCAAGGACCAGGGAGACTCTTCCTTTACTTTTGTGTATCTGTTTCTCTTCCTGATTCTCCTAATCTCAGTAAAGTACAATCCAGTGACAGAGAGAAATACTTAACTTTAGAGATGTATTAAAATGATTTGACAAGAGTCCTAACCTAGCTGCTGAATGTCCTTCTCTGCTCTTCATGAAATACCTTTCATTTAAAACAGATAGCTGTTACATGTCATTGCCTTTGGATTTAGCAATGGATGGAAGGCTAAGAGATCACCACTGTCAGAGGCAAAAAAGCTGTTCTGAATAACAGATGTAGTTCCAAAAGTATATAGTTACCTGCCTGAGAAGAAACATTCAAATGTCCATCAGGAATTAGTGTAGCCTTTAAATAATTTGAATCGTTGAATTTCTTGTGGTGTAAAAAAAAGCCATCTTGCCCTTACTCCCATCTGCAGTGCAGATACGCAGACAATGAGAAAAAAAAATTGGCTTTGATATTAATACTATCCCTTTATCCTGATTTCTAGCTGCATATCAAATATCTGATAGAAACACAGCTGCAAATGCTCTGCTGTTCCAGCTTTGTTCATCTCTTGAGACAGACAGCTACTTATCAGAGAAAACTTTCCAAGAGAGATTTGGTGGCTGCTGAGATAGAGGATCATACTCCTATACTAATCCTGGCAAGTGAATCGTAGCTTGATATTTCACTGGAAAATATAAAAAACCTCTGCCTTTGGCTCAATTATAAATGTCATTGTTTTTCACAGGTCACACTGTTGATCTTGAGTAAAGTATACGCTCTGTGTTCATATCTGAGACATGTAAGGAACTGACTTGCATTCTGTGAGGGGCAAGGTCACAGGGATGTTTAGTTGATAAATGCTGTTTTGATGCTTTGGGTTCTTAACTCTGGTAGTTTGTCTCTAATCCACTTTTGAATCTGGGCTGCTGGGGAAAAATGCTGCTATTTGTGTACTAGGAAGGTCAGACAAATGGATTAGCATGAGAAAAAATATCAGTAATCTGTTGATTTTTCCATTTCCTAATTTATCATGTAGCAGGGGAAATATTACAACTAATCTTTTAAAGGGACTGAAAATGCAAGCAGCCAAGATGAAACACTTACTCAGAGGGGCTATCACATACTCTTTTTTTTTTTTTCCTCCAGGAAGTGTTTAATGATTACATTTGGTGCAACTCTGTGTTCAGTGGATCAAGTCCTGCATATTTGAACAAGAACATTAGTTAAGAAATCTTTACAGCCAAATTCCTGACTGACAATTTTCCACTCTCTCCATTTTAAAGCACTTTGGCATCGTAATTCTTCTGACTGCTTCTGTGTGCTGGCAATTACCCTGATTAAAAACCCATTTGAGAGCTTCTAAGGTGACAGCTTAAAGCTTTAATGCTCCCTGCGATTTGCAAGAAGGAATGCACACTGTCCTCAAAACACAAGCAGCTGTATAATAATGTGGCCAGCCCAAGTATCAAAACATAAGAATGCAAAAGAAGGAACTTATTTGCAGTCTCCAAATATTTGTGACAAAAAGAGAATGTTTAATGTCAGGAAAGAAAATTCACAGTTGTCATTTCCTAGTAGCAAAATAATGAATGAAGTAGAAACAAAAAACTGGATAGACATAGACCCTGAACTTCCTGTATTCTTTTTATCCCTGCCACCTGAATGACGTTAGAACACAGAACGACAAGAAACATCAGACTTATGTTGCTCAAATTCTTGGCAGGCTTAGACCTGCAGGAATCACTTCTGTACATTAGAATAGACCAAAGGTTTGCTATAATTTTATGGTAGATTTATAGTCGTCTAGAGGCTGTCTGGAAGGTAGAATTTTGATAGAGCACATATTAGGAAAACATTCCGTCCCATCTCTGACATTCCTGAGCCCAGTCTCAGTCTTGCCTCTCAGTATGTCCCACTCTGGGACACTTGAATTCTCCTGTAGTAAGGAAATCCCTAGCACCCTTGTTTGCCCCTTCAGTTTCTGGTGGGCTAAAGGTAGCATACACTGCTAAAATGATAAAAGGAAAATATCTTTCATTGCTTAACTACTGAGAATATGCTAAAGTTATCTGTTTCCACTGGGTGTTGAAATCAAGCTAGGAAACTTGAAAGAAAAAGTGACAATGAAGTAGTTTATCTGAAGTGAGATGAAGTGCATCTTGGGAGACAATTTTTTCTGATGTGTCTCCACCAGTTGAATCTCTTCCTTTTGTGATTTTTCAAACAGATTATAATACTTAGAGGACAATCTTATACTAAGTACGGAATAAACTGCATAATAAAAAGACATGTTAAATTAAAGGAAGCAAAAATATAAATTGAATGTTATAGTACCATAGGAATATCATGGAGTACTGGAAAGCCAAGAAAGATGACAACCCATCAACCAGATTTTCTTCCTTATCTTTCTCTCATGTCTTCCCCCCCCCACCCCGCCCCCGAACAAGAGATTGAAATACCTCAGGATATCTATCCAAATGGAGTACACTGGTCATCTTTGAGAAGAGTCTTTTCCGTTAGGTAGCCAATCCAAATTTGCAGATGGTAGAGACCAATCAATAAAATATGAATAAATAATGTTTCTACAGCTAAACTGGTACAGATTCTTAGTTTCCTGTAATCCTTCTTATCCCTCTCATTCAGAGAAAGCAGAACAAACAGCATCTTTAAATTTCCCTATTTTGTCCACAGAGACTTAATATTTACTGCTATTTTTGTTCTGTTTCCTTTTCACTTTTTTTCAGTCTTTGGTCTGCCTGCCATGATAAACTCCTTTGTGACATGAGATCAAGGTCTTCATTAACTGCAAAAAAGAGCTATCTGAAACAACATAAATATTGGATATACTCTTTTTTTACTTTTTTTTTTTTTTTTGAATCAGAACTGCCCAAGAACTCTTCCTATTGTTGCTCAAACTCTACTTAAAATAAATTTTAGAAGTCAAAACTTGTTGACTGCTCTCATACACAAGATTATGTCAAAATATGAGTTGACCAGCATTTATAATAAAAGCAAAGATATCATGTATTCCATTCATAAACTAATTCCTGGATTTACTGATACTCTGATCACTTTTCACACCACACCTCCAATCTGCTGAGATTCTAGCCTGTTTGATTATTGAACACCTATTAAGCAGTTAGCTTATTTTTTGTGTGTAATGCTGTTTTGTCTAAATTGCTCACGTCTATAACAATTCATAGGTATGGGATTAGCAAATTCAGATTTAGGCAGATTTTCAGGCAGTAATAGATTATGGACAGCAGTTGGCACGAAAGCCAAAATAAGTACTTTTTGAAAGGAGGCTCCTGTCCTTCCTTGCTAGCCTGAATTAAATGTTACTAACCATCATGTTTATTTAAGTCAAGTTTCATTAATTGATCTGACTTGGAGTTTGCAAGTAGGCAACATATTTGTGATAGTCATTTGCTGACACAATCTCTTTTCTAGTTATGAAGAGGACTGCTATGGCACTTGGAGATGAACTATGTAAATTAATTCTCTTTACATTCAAACAGGGAAAATAAATAAATAGGTAGTCTTCTACAAAAGGGCAAGGAAAGGGAGGACAAGGGTATGGCAATTCGCCAAACCAGTGACTAATAACAAACATGTCAGCAGCATTTTCAAAGGCTGAGGCCTTTTCTAAATAATATTCTAAAAGCAAATGTGTCAGAAAGCTGCACTTCAGGAGAAGAAGCACTCCTTTTGCTATGTACATAGGGAACATGTTACCTTTAGCAGATTTATAAAACATAAATCAGTCCTCAGCAATATAAACTTATGCCACTTGGACTACCTGTAGTTCTCTAAAAATTAATTGCGTGCCATGATTAACTATTCAAATTTAAACTACTGAAGGTTTATTAGACATACAATAAACTTTTGTGTTAGCAGAGAGTCCTATTGTATCCAACAATACTGATCCATATAAAGGGTATTTACAAGGAGCTCCATTAGAAAATTACTTGTGTGTAATACTCCGTTGCACCTAATTAAATGTTGCCTAAGTGCTGTAGAGCAATAAGAGAGAATTTTCCCTGCCAGTTCTACTGTGGTCATCTCCAAAATAATATTTAACAAATAATAGCCATAGAAGCTCACATTCAACAAGAATGAAAACAGGAACTATGGAAACTTCAAGTCAAGTTTGGACAAATCTCAGATTCTCTCTCTTAAATACACAAACACATAGACAAAATTGCTAAACAGTTTCCAGAAAAAAATACAAGCACAAATGAAGACAGGAAATACCAGGTAAAAGAATGAAAGGGATAACCCAGACAGATGCACAATTAACCACATGGCCTTACAGCATTTAAGTCACCTCTTCAAGGCTACTACTGAACCACATAGTACGCTGCCTGTCTTTATGCACTGGATTTGTGTCTCTCGAAACCCTAACTATAAATGTCAGCATTAACGATACTCCTAAAGGACAGGTACATTTGAACAAGAATTGTCCCCTGAGATGTTTTCCCAATGGGCACTGGGTTATGATTAGGACAAGGGTTGGGAGGGAGACAGAGACTGGTGCTGCAGTTGCAGCAGGGTGGCAAGAAGAATCTCAAGGGAAAGTGTATGCTGAAAATGAATTGACAGATGAGAATTTGTTCCTCTGGGCCATGGGCTTGTCACCATCCTGATAATTACCGTAAGACTAGGGCCTGGCTTTGACTGAGTCTATCTCAAGGACCCACAGCCATGGAAAAAGGCCTCAGGCAGCCTATGAATTCCCCTTGAAGTCGATTTACAATCCGACTACAACTGCAGCTCTATACTTTGTCTCTCTCCCAACCTTAAATGTAGATATAACATTCGGTGAATGAAATCAAGACCTCCCAGCCATGGCCCAGAACTCTCAGAAGATGTAAGGTCCTCAGAGAATTTATTCTGATAAAACAAAAAAACCACCAAAAACACAACAGAGGGACTTCCAAAGCAAATTCCCAAATGCAGTTTCATCCACGTTACAACCCTCGCCCTCCTTAAGTCTTATGTTGTTTAGTATAATTACATAATTTCCTTGAGGGGCACTGGAAAAACAGTCTGATCAAGGAGTTTCCTTCCCTCATACCTTCTTCTCTTCTCAGGCAAAAGGACTGGTTATCTTCCTGATCAGAATGTGGGTATTATTTGTAGCATATGATGCCTCCTGTCAGTAGGTGACAAGAGTTACAAAATCAAATTAATAGAAGGATTTGAGGTACAGGAGCATCCACTTACATGTACATGTACAATCAGGCAGTAAATACTGAAGTGGAAGACAATGTAAAATTTTGGTCAAGTCTGAGGTATGCAGCCAGTATCAGATGCAGAGCTACAGCTAATTATGCTAAAGTAAGTTTTATTCACGTTACATGCACTCAATAAACAAGTTTTTTTCTTCCCTAAAGACCACACCCATTTCTACAAACAACTTAGCAGATATCCAATAACAGATGCATTTTCCTTCCTTTAATCTCTTCATCCATACTATAGATCTGATATTTAGTATTTGTACCTGAATCAACAATAATTGTTTGTGGTAGCATGAGAAATTTTTGCCCCATTGATTTCCCATAGCATTGAAATATCATCATATTAGCTCAAGGTGAAGAAGCTAATAGGATAAGAATAATAATCAGAATAATAATGGAGGAATTATGCACCCTTTTGCACACAAGAGGTTGAAATTTTATCTTTGGGTTCTTCTGCTATTATGAACTTTGAAAGCAAAACAAAATTGGTTGTTAACATCAAAGACAATATCAAATCATCCACTTATTGACAGAATCAACATCCTTAAACATGTTAGTGTATGAAATAAGTAGGAACAAAACAAGCTACTGTTTAGTAACATCAGCTGAATTTCCTAATGCTCTGCATGTTATTTTTCTTCCAGTGTTGTTATTCTTCTCTCTTACAGACAAATGCAAGTGGGTGGGTGGGGTAGAGAAGGAGTGTATCTTAATATTTTACAGACAAGAATATCCTGAATCAAACCATATATCTGTCATGGCTACAACCTGCCTTTGACAGTGTCTAAAATGAAAGATAAAAGTTTCCATATTCATAATACATCTATTCACAATGGAGTGCTTCTTTGTGACATAACTCCAGTTTTGTATATACAGTTTAAAGAATGAGTTCAGCAATGTAAAAGCAATTTTGTTACTGGTTACTTCCCTTGCTATTGTTAACTCATAGTCAAACTTGCTGTATTGGGTTTGTGTGGCAAGGTTTTGGTAGTGGGGGCTACAGGGATGGCTTCTGTGAGAAGCTGCTAGAGGTTTCCCCCATTTCCGATAGTACCAATGCCACCTGGCTCCAAGACGGACCCGTCGCTGGCCAAGGCTGAGCCCATCAGCGACAGTGGTAGTGCCTCTGGGATAATAGAGTTAAGGGGGAAGTGGGGGGGAAACACCAGCTGCGACTGCATCCAGAGAAAAGCGTGAGAAGATGTGAGAGAAACAACTCTGCAGACACCGAGGTCAGTGCAGAAGGAGGGGGAGGAGGTGCTCCAGGTGCCAGAGCAGAGATTCCCCCGCAGCACATGGAGAAGACCATGGTGAGGCCGGCTGTCCCCCTGCAGCCCATGGAAGATGATGGTGGAGCAGATATCCACCTGCAGCCCATCGAGGACCCCATGCTGGAGCAGGTGGATGCACCCAAAGGAGGCTGTGACCCTGTGGGAAGCCCATGCTGGAGCAAGCTCCTGGCAGGACATGTGGACCCATGGAGGACCCACGCTGGAGCAGTCTGTTCCTGAAGGACCGCACCCCGTGGAAGGGACCCACGCTGCAGTAGTTCATGAAGAACTGCAGCCCATAGGAAGGACCCAAGTTGGAGAAACTCATAGAGGACTGTCTCCTGTGGGAGGGACTCCACGATGGAGCAGGGGAAGAGTGTGAGGAGTCCTTCCCCTGAGGAGGAAGGAGCAGCAGAGACAACATGTGAAGAACTGACCACAATCCCAATTCCCCATCCCCCTGTACCGCTGGAGGGGAGGAGGCAGAGAAAACTGGGAGTAAAGTTGAGCCTGGGATGAAGGGAGAGGTAGGGGGAAGGTGCTTTTAAGATTTGGTTTTATTTCTCATTACTCTACTCTGATTTGTTTGGTAATAAATTAAATTAATTTTCCTAAGTTGAGTCTGTTTGGCCTGTGACAATAATTGGTGAGTGATCTCTCCCTGTCCTTATCTCAACCCATGAGCCTCTCGTTATATTTTCTCTCCCCTGTCCAGTTGAGGAGGGGGAGTGACAGAGCAGCTTTGGTGGGCACCTGGCCTCCAGCCAGGGTCAACCCACCACACTTGCACAGAAGTCTGTATTATCCAATTATTTGCACTGCAATATTAGCTTGAAATTAGGCTTAAATTTAGGAGAGCCCAGACATTGATAAAGAACAGTCAAAATCCAAACTCCTGGAACCGACTAGGCAAACTCAAGCCAGCAACTTCCATCTTGACTGGTGGCATAGTGGCCACAAGCTGCTGTTCTTATAGCGAGGGCAACATTTGGTAGAGCTGAAAGTTCTAACACAAAAGTTTTCCAACAGATGAGTCAACGTGGACAGTCAAAAGGATCAGTCAGATAGTTTAATAAACCTGAACTCATTTGTTCAAAACTGCAAAACAGAAGACAGTTGCATTATACTGTGTGTCTAGCTTGGAGACATAGGACTTATGAACTTAAGGTCAAAGTAACTAATCACACAGCATGCACAGGGTCAAAATTTCTACTGGCTGTTTAAAGATTAAGTTTCAGTAATTCTTTATTACATTACTAACTAACAGGTAGTGACCTGTGTCTACACTCTTCTTGATTGCTTATTGAAGTTAATTTAAATAATTATGTATGTGAATTAATCTAAATATCCAAACATAACATCATAAATATGGGAAGTACTGGGACAAATAATAGCATCATCTAATGTGTCCTGTCCTCCGTGATGGCCAACAACGATGCTTAGGCAGAAGTGTAAGAACAGGTCAATCAGAGTTTTATTCCTATATTATGCACACAGTAGTCAAGAAGTGGTCAAATCATGTTTTGGTCTCTATTTCTTTTCTAATAATTTCCAACATTCAATTGCTTTTTCACAATTGCTAAATATTAAACTGATGCTTTTATGGAGCTGTGAGTCATAATCCTATGATCTCACTCTTGAATGGTAATGGTCAGCTCTGAACCCCTCATTTTACATATGAAGGTAAGTCTTATTTTTATTTGATGTTATTTGATATCTATCTACACTAAACTTCATTTTTCATTTTATTACCCACTGAGCTTTATAAAGTCCAGCATTCTGTGAAGATGGTCCTCAACTATATTATTCTGAAAATCTAATGTCGTGAGCAAACTTAGTCACCTTACTATTCATTCTCCTTTTCCAGGTCATTTGCAAGTCTGTGGAAAATATAGTTGGGCCCAATTAAATCAGCATTCTTTGAAGAAAACAATCCACAGTATACTGACAAGAGCACAAAATTAGACCAAGAGGAGAAGGAATGCTTTGAATACTCTTCCAGAATCTAGCAGTTTACCATTATGGGACTTTTGCAACTAGAGATGGAGATTTTGTATTTAAAAGTTCCAGACGGATTTTAATTCCATTAATCTGTTTACTTTCCAAATCCATGTAAATTTTCACCATACACAGCCCTCCTTAACAAGCCTAGGGTGCAATCACTTTTCCACCTTGGAGAAAAGAGACGAAAAAAAATAATTAAAAATTGGTCAAATTTTGCCTTTCTATCTGTGAGCAAATAATATTTTTGGTGGTAGTAGTTTTGCCCTTTCCACTTCAAATGATGCATTGAAATAATACATTCTTTGTAGTTTTCCCTAGTGCAAATCCAAACTGGTTTTTGGAGAGTTAAATTAAACCGCTATCTATGCTGTCTTGTTCCAGGGGAAAGCATTTGCTTCAATACTCTGTGTTTTGATAGTATCTCCATATGTTTCAGAATAAGGAAAATAGTCCTTGTTATAGTATAAATTGATACCATAAAGACATTCACTTATTGTAAGAAACTTAGCCAGTCAATATTCAACTCCAGTAATACAAAAGAGCATGGCACATAGGCATACATGTGGGTATAACCACTGTAATAAGGAATTTCACTTCAATAAGTTAACCACGGATTCAGAAAAAGCAGACTAAAACCCACTATTTTTCTTTCAGCTTCTAGTGGCTTCAAGACCAACGAAAATAACATGCAAATGGCTGTAAATACTAAGGTAAACAGAAGGTAGAAATTATCGTACCTGACTTGAGAAACTAAAGAAAATTTAAACAACCCACATGAGTTCAGAGGCTTTAATACTGTAGCTGAATTCTGCATGATCTGATTTCTGATTCCATGCTCAAGTGATTCTGTCATGCTTTATGTAATTATTATTTATTGCCACTGTGTCAGAAAAAAGTATTGAACAATGATAAATTTTTGAACTTTGTTGGTTGATTACATTTTACTATAAATAATAGTTTCTAAAGTAAAAGAACTGGGTGTGATTATACTGAAATTATCTACTGTAGACAGTAGAAACAAAAAGGGGCCTTAGGAACCCTTGATATGTGCTCTGTTTGTAGGTATCCTGGAGTATTCACTTAGTAAAAGGGAAATCAGATCTGAAATAGTACTGAAATGGACTCAATTGACTTCGATGACATGCACACTAATGGCTCTGAGAGTGAAAAGCAGGGCAGGCTACTTAATCCTCAGTGTCAGAAAGCAATTAAATCTGCTAATTACCGAATTATTTGTGCAAATGCTCAAAGGCAAGCAAAAGCAGATATGATTAACCATTTTACAAAGAAATTCTTCCCTCTCTCTCTCCAACCATTCCTGGGTATTCCCAAAAGATAACATTTTCACACAGGAACAACTTCAGCTAATTTAATGTCACACTAAATGACAATGATAGCCTTTACTTTCTGGTTGAAGTTGGCAGATTTAGTGATCCCCAAGTATCAGGCTGCAAGATGGGACACTGTGTTTAACACAGTCATAGCCATTATGGTAAAGAAATTTAGATCAGTTAATTTATCATAGGAACTGCCGCTGGGGAATGGAGATGTAGAGCAAATTCTAGAGTCTTGCTTTTCAAAGGTGCAAAGGGGGTGGGGAAAAAAAAAAATCCTGGTCTAACTATTAAAATAAACTCGTGAAATCTTGTGATATTGCAAGAGTGTGGAACCCTATAGTGTCAGACTAGATGTTTGTGGTTTTCCGCCTTCAAAGAGGACGTGTTTTTTGCCAGAAAGTTTTTCCATATTCTATACAAAGACAAGTACAGAAGAACAAAAATACTCCTGAGGAGTCTTTTCTGACATACTTCCCTGAGCTCTAAGAACCCAAAGGCTGCTGAATCAAGTACATGAAGGTTATTGTAAAAGTCTAGTGCACAAGAAAAAAACCCACGTTAATTAAATGAAAGTTAATCTGTGTCAATAAATGGTCAATACAACATCACTAGAAAAAACTTAGCTGCATTCTTTCCAAGTAATGCTGTTCCCTAGCATATTTATTGTCCTCTAATACATCACACCAGCATACTGCTGGAATGAGGTAGAGAGAAGTCTGCCCTAGAAACATTTGATGAGTGCTTAATTGGCTTCTACTTTGCCCTGGAGCGTCCATGTAGTCAGTGACATTGCATAAAGAAAGAGCACAGAGAAACACAACTGAGGAAGAGCCCCTGCATGTGTGTCAGCCTGCCATTTAGCTTGCAGGTGCCCTTGAAGCCTCCGCCTTTTGGGGTTAAAATGAAACAAAATCATACTTCCTAACTTGTACAAAATTTCTGCAGTTTTTTGGCAACTAGAAGCAGTAATAAGTTTTTCAACAATTAAGGATCAAACCAGTTTAAAAAATCTTGCAGGTAAAGAATGTTAAACTACTGTGGTTTGACTACCACATTTAAATTTGTCTCCTGGATTCCTTGTGTCTGCTAGTTCAGCAAGTGTTGACAGTTCAGATTCTACTGGACTCTCTGAGTTATGGTATGCAGATGAGTGAAACTTCACCGTATGAAGCATAATTTTAAAAGAAATCCTTTGTTATCTCTACTGAGAAATATCCTGTCTGTTTCAGCAGTTTGGGGTTGGTTTGGGTTTTTTTTTTTTTCAAGATTTTTGGAACAGTGTTTTTTAACATTCTCTGCAGATTTACTGGATTAAAAAAAAAAAGAAATAATCCAGTGAAATCCATTTTTCATGACACTTAAGTCTCTATCACTCACTAGACTCCACCACACCTGGGACCCAGCACACATCTGTTCTCTGTAGCATGTCTTTGTTGTGCAATTTGAAACACGGAGTAAGTTCAAAGGAATATGTTGTGTTATCTCTGGTGTTTCAAAGATACATAGGTATGTATTACACTTATGAGTATGTGTCATTAATCCTTTGAGATAAGACAGTAAAAACTAGAATATCGTTTATGGGAATTTGTGCTTCCTTTTCTTTCACCTGTCCCCTTTTGCTTCTTCATTTTTTTTTTCAGTTTGTAGCAGTGAGAGGGGAAGAGTATGTTGATTCTAAAATGGATCTTCAAAGGACTTAAAGAGTCCTTTGCATGAAAAATATAACTTCATGGCATTGTTTCTTGATTTTTAATGTAATTGCTTGATTGCTTTTCCAAAAATATGACTACAATCATCACTGCTAGGAGCACATATATATGCAACAAATCATGCATGTGAAGCTAATAGCATGCAATATGCCACAGCGACAGTCATATGAAAAAGTAGTTGTTTTTAATTTTCACCTTTCAACCAGTTGTCTGCCAACTGTAAGTTTCTATAGGACTTACTCTTCTAACATTCTAGTCTTGAGCAACTTTTAGCTGTTCGGTGGCACAACAAAGTATTTTCTTTCTCTTCTTCATATGCATGATGAAATTTCCTACAATAGTAACAGATGGAAAAACTCAAGATTCATCAATATTATCTGTAATTAAAAATTATGCAGCTTTATTGACTATTTCATAATCTTGATAATGTTAGGTAATTTTTCTTTTTTTTTTTTTTTTTGGTCATTCCAAGGAGTGGAATTATTACACAATCAAGCAACACATTAAAGAAGGCTAGGAAACTCTGGAATACAACATTACTATTAAAAATAATTGATGAAAACCAAATTTTAATTTAACCTTTTAAATTTAACATGCTTTAAGGAGTTAATGGATTTGTTTAAATAGACAGGTTTATGATGGGAGATACACAATTTGTACCTGGGCCATCACAGAAATGAACCCTATAGAATATTTAATAACTCTTAACGTTTTTTTCTGTTCACATATCAGTGATCTTTATTCTTATGTTCTCTTAAGACTATCAAGACACATGCAGGTAATTTTGGGACTACCTTACTTATTCTTCTAAATTTATACAATAAAAAGCAAATTTTTAACTTCTTAATTTCCTCAAGTTCTCACTTGCCACATAACTGGTTTTACTAATTCATATGGACTACTATTGCAGCAAGATAATATTCAGTGACAGGAGTTAATAAATGGTCCCCCTCAAATAACAAATAACAAATACCATATCTGGAGTAAATAACAAGTGGATTGCCATCACTAGCAACTTAAGAGTTTGTGGCTTTACCATTTTTCTGTAATAAAGTTAAGATTTTTCATCTTTCATATATTCATCCACACATATGTGACAGTAATTCCTTTTATACCCTTGCTGAACTTTTCCAGAATTTTCACCATAGTTTCCCTGTTTTTCAAAATGTAATTTAAAATGTCTCTAGATTTCACAAAAGATATGAGAATTAGCTAGTATTTGAAAAGTATCTGGATACAAATCCTTGGATACAATGTTGGCCTATCTTGTTTCTGCATAGAAAAACAGAGATACATTGACACAGTTCTCTGTAGCATTTTTAAGAATCAGAAATACAAGGAGCAAAAAGTACTTTTCGAAAAGACCCTCAACCCTCTAGCTTCTGAGACTCTAACATCACTTGTGATGTTCCTGCAAAAATTGTTAGGATGATCAGTTAATTGAAAATTTCTAAAATTGGCTGGAAATATCATATAATCCTATTCCCAGTTTAATGGGAAATGGAAGCACTGAAAACATTGTCCAGACTGAATTCAGTTAAGGTCTTTCACAGGAAGAGAGGGGAACCTCAGCAACAGACTGCATTTCTCAAAAAGAGAGAAAGAACATGGGCTGTAATTCTCTGAATGCTTAGATGACAAAGAAATTCAGGATATTTGAAATTAGTTCCCAAAAGTATTTTGCCCTATTAGCCAATAGAACTCCTTAGAGTTTTTTGTTGCTACACAGTGGGGTGCTATAACAACGTATATTGTCTTTCAATTTAGTATGTTTTTTCTCTCAATGTGAAATACTATGGAACAGCAGTTGGCCCTTTATATCTGGGCTATCCTGTAGTTGCCTTCTGATTCTCATTTTATTGGCTAAGCAGAGAAGATGCCATTTAAAACTTTAATTGCCAGAGAGGGCTGTGAAATATTCACTGAGATTTACTGCTTTCCCTTTGTGATGTAACTTCACAGCAAAGTGACCCTGGTGGTTAGGAAGCATATTGTATAAATGGCAATTTAATGAGGGCTTGGAGACTATGAGGTCTCCAAAGAACACTTCATTTTGAAATTTTCTTGTTATGGAGTATTTTATGAAAAAGTCCTGCCAGGAATTCCAATGAAGATAACCTGGCTCTTTAGTCAGAGACATTGGCAAAAATGGAACAAAATGCTTATGTAATACTTTAAACACTGGTAAACTACAGATCCATGAAGTCCAATCTTGCAGTTTAACTGAATTGATGAAGATAGGCACTGAAAAGAAAAAAGATCTCTATTTGTAAGATGTAAACAGGCCTGCATATTTTTCAAGTTGTTGGCAAGACACTTAATCACAGTATTCATGATTCACAGTAAGAATAAAGGTTCAGAACATAGCAAGTATGTTGATAGCTTTCCTGTTTTGAAGAATACCTGCAAAATTAATAATAGATGTATTACATACTTTAGTTCATTTTTTTTAATTCAGATTCTGCTGATAATTTACTGCAGTCTCTGCAAGAGAGAGTTAAACTGCCTCATTCGTTTTATTGCTTGTTAACATTGAAACATAAAAATGACCATTTATATGTCAATATTAGGTATTTCACTACTGATAATTTTTAGGAAGAACTCACTTTAGTATGCTCAAGTCCAATGTGGTATTGATTCCACAGTTTACTGAGGTGTTAAACCCCCGTGCTCCTTTTAAAACAACTCATGTTGTGGGTTAACCCCCGTAGGCAGCAAAGCATCCACAGCCGCTCGCTCACTCCCCACAGTGGGATGGGGAAAAGAGTCGGAAGGGTAAACGTGAGAAAACTCATGGTTTGAGATAAGGACAGTTTAACAGGTAAAGCAAAAGCTGCATGAGCAAGAAAAGCAAAATAAGGGATTCATTCACTACTTCCCATCAGCAGGCAGATGTTTAGCCATTTTCAAGTAAGCAGGGCTTCATCAATGTGTCACCATTACTTGGGAAGACAAATGCCATAACTCTGAATGTCCCTTCCTTCCTCCTTCTTTCCCCCAGCTATACATGTTGAGCATGACATCATACAGTATGGACTAGCCCTTTGGTCAGTTGGGGTCAGCTGTCCCGGCTGTGTCCCCTCCCAGCTTCTTGTGCACCCCCAGCCTACTCGCTGGTGGGGTGGTGTGAGAAGCAGAAAAGGCCTTGGCTCTGTGTAAGTACTTCTCAGCAATGAGAACTTCTCTACATTATCACCACTGTTTTCAGCACAAATCCAACCATAGCACCATACATGCTACTATGAAGAAAGTTAACTCCATTCCAGTCAAAACCAGTACAGGTCTTCAGCCTATTGAGGTGTGTCCTGGTTTCAGCTGAGAGGGTTAATTTTCTTCATAGTAGCTAGTATGGGGATATGTTTTGGATTTGTGCTGGAAGCAGTGTTGATAATATAGAGATGTTTTTGTTCTATGGACCTATTGTTGAGCAGTGCTTACACAGAGCCAAGGCCTTTTCCGCTTCTCACACCACCCTGCCAGCAGGATGGCTGGGGGTGCACAAGAAGTTGGGAGGAGACACAGACAGGACAGGTGACCCAAACTGACCAAAGGGATATTCCATACCATATGACGTCATGCTCAGCATATAAGGAGCTTGGGGAAACGGGGAGAGGGGGGCCGGTGGCATTTGGAGTGATGGCATTTGTCTTGCCAAGTAACGGTTACCTGTGATGGAGCCCTGCTTTCCTGGAGATGGCTGAACACCTGCCTGCCCATGGGAAGTGGTGAAGGAATGCCTTGCTTTGCTTTGCTTGCATGCACAGCTTTTGCTTTACCCATTAAACTGACTTTATCTCAACCCACGAGTTTTCTCACTTTAACTTTTCCAATTCTCTCCCCCATCCTGACGGGGGGGAGTGAGCGAGCGGCTGCGTGGTGCTCAGCTGCCGGCTGGGGTAAAACCACGACAAGGTGTTAAACTTATGTGCTCCTTTTAAAACATCCTGGTTCCTCTTTCTATCTGACCATTCTGGAGATGCTCTTTTGTGTTACCAAGACAAATAGCATCAGAATTAATAAAAAGTAGATAATTAAGAAAAACTGATAAATCAGAAAAAAATGGATAAGAGAAATAAAATGGATGTAAGAATGGATAAATAAGAACTGTACTGCTAACATAATGCTTCAGTAGTTTTGGGACAAGAACAGATGCCAAATATATTTTTTAATCCAAGCAAGCTTTCATAAATTAAACCAACAGAATTTACCAGTATAGAATGCATAGACTTTTGAAATGGAGATGGGGAGGGCTACGTGAAGTTTTGCAAATTAAGAGGATGATGTTATATTAAGTCAATATATACCACAGAATCATAGAATCTTTAAGGCTGAAAAAGACCTTTAAGATCATCAAGTCCAACTGTTAACCTAGCACTGCCAAGTCCACCACTAAACCATGTCCCTAAGCACCACATCTACACGTCTTTGAAATACCTCCAGGGATGGTGACTCAACTACTTCCCTGGGCAGCCTGTTCCAATGACTGATAACCCTTTTGGTGAAGACATTTTTCCAATACCCAATCTAAACCTCCCCTGGCACAAGTTGAGGCCATTTCCTCTTGTCCTATTACTTGTTTCTTGGGATAAGAGACCAACACCCACCTTGCTACAACCTCCTTTCAGGGAGTTGTAGAGAGCGAGAAGGTCTCCCCTCAGCCTCCTTTTCTCCAGGCTAAATAACTCCAGTTGCCTCAGCTGCTCCTCATAAGCCTTGTGCTCTAGACCCTTCACCATCTTCGTTGCCCTTCTTTGGACACACTCCAGCACCTCAATGTCTGTCTTGTAGCCCCAAAACTGAACACAGTACTCAAGGTGCAGCCTCACCAGAGCTGAGTACAGGGGGATGATCACTTCCCTAGTCCTGCTGGCCACACTATTTCTGACACAAGCCAGGATGCTGTTGGCCTTCTTGGCCACCTGGGCACACTGCTGGCTCATGTCCAGACAGCTGTTGACCAACAACCCCAGGTCCTTTTCCGCCAGGCAGCTTTCCAGCCACTCTTCCCCAAGCCTGTAGCATTGCATGGGGCTGTTGTGACTCAGGTGCAGGACCTGGCACTGACCCTTGTTGAACCTCATATAACTGGCCTCAGCCCACGGATCCAGCCTGTCCAGACCCCTCTGTAGAGTCTTCCTACCCTCAAGCAGATTGACACTCCCACCCAACTTGGTGTCATCTGCAAACTTACTGAGGGTGTACTTGATCCCCTCGCCCAAATCATTGATCAAGATATTGAAGAGAACTTGCCCCAATACCAAGCCCTGTGGAACACCACTTGTGACCGGCCACCAAGTGGATTTAACTCGATTCACCACAACTCTTTGGGCTCAGCCATCCAGCCGTTTTTTTACCCAGCAAAGTGTATGCCCATCCAAGCCCTGAGCAGCCAGTTTATTCAGCAGAATTCTGTGGGATAAAGTGTCAAAGGCTTTACTAAATTCCAGGTAAACAGCATCCACAGCCTTTCCCTCATCCAGTGAGCAGGTCACCTTGTCATAGGAGGACATCAAGTTGATCAAGCAGGACCTGTCTTTTATGAACCCATGCTGACTGGGCCTGATCATCTGGTTAACCTGTACATGCTGTGTGATGGCACTCAAGATGATCTGCTCCATAACCTTCCCTGGCACCAAGGTCAGACTGACAGGCCTGTAGTTCCTCGGATCCTCCTTCCATCCCTTCTTGTAGATGAGCTTCACATTCACTAACCTCCAGTCAACTGGGACCTCCCCGGTTAGCCAGGACTGCTGATAAATGATGGAAAGTGGCTTGGTGAGCACTTCTGCCAGCTCCTTCAGCACCCTTGGGTGGATCCCATCCAGCCCCATAGATCTGTGTGTGTCTAAGCGGTGTAGCAGGTTGCTAACCATTTCCCCTTGGATTATGGGGGTTTCGTTCTACTAACCTTCTCCATCTTCCAGTGCAGGGGGCTTGGTACCCTGGGAACAATTAGTCTTAGTATTGAAGACTGAGGCAAAGAAGGCATTGAGTGCCTCAGCCTTTTCCTCATCCTTTGTCACTATTTTTCCGCCCACGCCCAATAAAGGATGGAGATTGTCCTTAGCCATCTTTTTGTTGCTAATGTATTTACAGAAACATTTTTTATTTTCTTTTATGGCAGTAGCCAGATTAAGTTCTAGTCGGATTTTGGCCCTTCGAATTTTCTCCCTGCATAACCTCACAACACCCTTGTAGTCCTCCTGAGTTGCCTGCCCCTTCTTCCAAAGGTCATAAACTTTCTTTTTTTTCCTGAGTTCCAGCCAAAGCTCTCTGTTCAGCCAGGACAGTCTTCTCCCCCGCCGGCTTGTCTTTTGGCACATGGGGATGGCCTGCTCCTGCGCCTTTAAGATTTCCTTCTTGAAGAATGACCAGCCTTCCTGAACTCCATTGCCCTTCAGGACTGCCTCCTGGCTCCTAAACAGGCAGACATACCCTGAATATAGTACAGCTTGTAATAGCACTGTCACTCATAGCATATATGATCATTCATGTCACAGAAACTGCTTTGAAAACTGAGAGACTGAAATGCAGAACATAGGTAAGGTTAAATGAGAAAGTTATATCCAAAATGAAATATACTGTATATGAAAATAAGATAGTTGTTACAAAGATGTTTTTGGCCTTTGACACTGTTAGTGACCAAGGCCTGAGAGAACAGGTGTCCCTTTCAGCTGCTGACAAATCCTCAGACTACATCAGGTCACTTCAATAGTCCTTTGATTTTGTTCTTGAGATGATGATGATTGAGGATTCAAGCAAGCATCACTGGAGGTGAGAACCTAACTGGGCCCAGAAGATCAGCATTCTGACAGCAAAATGAAAGTGTGCAATGCCAAAAGAAAAAAAAACAAACAAAATCAACACCAAATAGCTATTGTCCCTGTCTCGGTAAGACACTGAACAACAAACACTCACAGGTAAGACCAGTGAGTGCCTTGATGCTTCTGTCTAAAAATGAAATCCTTTGCTGGACTGGATGTATAAAATTTAAACTGGCAGATCCAACAACAGAGCAATCATCATTTCATAAGGGCAGCTACCAGTGAAGTAAATAAATGACTTTTCAAAATGTCACTGCATGGAGTGACAAAACAGACTTCGTTCCCCCTTACCCCTCTCCCAATCTCAGAATCAGCATGTGCAAGCACCAGGAAACAAGGCCTACTGGTCTGACGCATGCCTTAGCAAAGTGGCAATTATACAACCCCTCCCAAGAAATCTTTTCATGTTTTTCCTTCTTTCACCCTTGTAGTTCCCTTGTTCTGGCATCTCTGTGATTTCACAGAGTGACACAAAAATCTCCTTTTCCCCAGAAAATCTAGGAAGACGCCACGCCGGGTGGCTCTTCCCAGCAGCCTGCAGGCTGCCCAGTCATGACTGGAGGGGGCCCAGCTGCCTACAATGGCATCCCAGCAGAGGGAAGGGGCCAAGAGTCTGTCCCCCCACTGGGGACATGGGGCAGACAGGAATCATCTATACCCATACATTAAGCTGAGCCAAGGATCCAGGTGGGAAAAAGCCAGGGGACTTGTCCAACACTACTGCTTCATAGAAGCATTGTTTTCTCAGCAAGTCAGGAGCTCCTGCCTGGCATAGAAGAGGTGTGACAGGCTCACAAGGTAGCTAGGAGCATCTAGATGGACCACCCCACAGCTTGCTCATACCCGACAGGTGTGTGGCACACAAGGGCAGGAACCAGTACCAGCTGCCCCTCACAAGCCCATCTACAGTAGCCTGCCTTCTCCAGGCCTCTCTCACCACTTGGTATGAGGCTGGCTCCCAAGGGCTTTGCATGTCCAGTACTGGGGGAAACACACCTCAGCAGTTGTTGGAAGTTCCCTCATGAGGCTCCTCCACCCTTCTCCCAGACTGTGGCCACTCAGAAACTTCTCAGGTGGGCCCGCACCCTTGCAGGCAGCCACCCTCTGGGAAGGGAAGGTGGGGACGGCTGCTGGCAGCAAGGGGGTAGGCTCAGAAGAAAAGAGCTGCAACCTGGACACAGCTGGCAGGGGCACCGGTTGTGCAGCAGCTGGGGCTGAGTGGGAAACACAGCACATGAGGGAGGAAGGCGGCACAGCTCTTGGGGTTCATGTGGCAGGGCAAGGTCCATACAGGGAGCCATTACATGGTCAGTGTTCACAGTGTGCATGGCAGCTCTGGGTTCTGCTTCTAGCCTGACTGGGCAATACTTAGGGCACCTTGAGGTTCTGGGTGTTGCAGCACTAGGGTCTGGCTTCTGGATCCTGCACAAAGGAGAAAAGGCAAGTGATGGCTTTTGGAGACTCCCTCCTGCAGAGAACCATGCACCTGCAGGCCCCACCTCATGTGTCAGCAGATTTGCTGTTTATCAGGGACCAGGATTGGGGAAGATGCAGAAATACTGGTGAGGCTTAGCAAGTCTTGTTACTTTTGCTGCTCTTTTGTATGGGTACCAGCAATGCTGCCATGGTTAACCTGAAGTCCATCTAGAGTGACTGCAGACCTCTAGGAGTGAGGTGAAGGACAGGTGGCCTGGTGATGCTCATATAAATCCTGCTGGTGAGGGGAAAACTTCAAATGGAAGTAGGCATATCCAGAGGGTCAACACCAGGTTGCACAGCTGCTATCACAGGCAGATTTTTTGAGGAGCAAGGGCTACTCAGTAGCCAAATAAGTGAGCAAACATGCTTACTAAGGTGAGGAGGACTTTAAACTAGATAAGCCAGGGGATGGTTACCATAGCCTGAAGAGGAGTAAGGGAACAAGGGACAGAGCAGATATGTCCTGGGGGACAGCAGGCCAGGCAGGCATTCACACATTCCTTGTAAAAGCAGCATGATTCAGGAGTGATTTCAAGCATCTGTATGTAATGTGTGTAGCATATGATACAAACAAGGAACTGGCAGTCTGGCACAGCTGCTGACCTGTGACCTCACTGGGATTACCCTCAGGAATCAATACTGGGACTGTCTTCATCAATGACCTGGATGATGGGATGGAGCATATTTTCAGTAAGTTTGAGGGTTACACCAAGTTGGAGGGAGCAGCTGGTATTCGGAGTGAATTGGACAAGCTGGAGAAATGGACTGACAGGAACTTCAAAAAGTTCATTAAAGGCAAATCCAAAGTCCTGCTGCTGGGGAGAAATAACACTGCACAACTGTGCAGTCTGGGACTGACTGTCTGAAACAGCTCGGAAGAAAAGAACCTAAGTGTTCCAGTAGACAGCAAACTGAATGTGAGCCAGCAGTGCACCCCGGCAGCAAAGCAAACCAAGAGGTCCAGGGAAGTGATCCTTCCACTCAGCAATTGAGAAGACCATGCCTGGAGTCCTGTGTCCAAGTTTGGGCTCCCTGAGCTACAGTGCAACATTGTATGTTTCCACACATAACCAACACTGCATTCTTCATTTCTTCTTCAAATATATTTTTGAAAAAGAAAGCTAGATCATTGACATCCTATAACTAAGACTGACCTTGGTTATAGGCAGACAAGGCTGACCCAGTGGCAGACTTGACAAGATCGTAATACTTGTCACACAGGGAATGCAGCAGTGGCAGCTGGAGGTGCAGCCTGTTGTCTCCAGGACCTCTGAGCAGAGCATGGCTCCATATGGCTGTTTTCGAAGCTTGATGGTACAGGCATGTGGCACACGAAGGCAGACAGATGGTTAGTGTGGCATACTGAAGGGTGTTTGCATTCAGTAGGCACAGTAGCTTCCAGAACATGTTCTCAGCCAGAGATACTCCAAATGCTATGTGGTGTAGAGGTAGCAAATCGGTTTTAGAAGGGGCTAGCCATGAATGGAGTGGACGCACACTGCTCCAGATTAATTGGCTGGGGGAAACAGCAATTATTCCCTGAAGTAACTCACAAGAACAGTGTAGATGTAGCCTAAAAGATGCAAAACTATTGCATTCAGCTATGGCCCAGGCTGAGATTGATTATTCCTTCGTGTTACATAAAAATTAAAATGACCATTTTGAAATTTCACATTATTTTTCTATGTTGTTATGATGTTGTTATATTATGTGCATATGATAATTCTTAATTTTTTTTTTCATTGTTTCTTGAAGTCTTATAAAAATTTCTTTAGATTTTTTGGAAGAGCATACTTTGATCCAAACTCTAGATTGAATCTAAATATTTTTCTTTCCTTTTTCCATTTTCAGTAAAAATATATTAGAGTCATGTTAAAAAAGTCAGCCTGACTTGAATTTCTCCCTTTCCAGTATATCAGCAGTTACTGTCAAAATGATGATCAAAGCTTTTAATAACCTCACATTGAATTTCAGTGATATGTTTAATCCAGATTGAAATAAAAATTAATTTTGGATTATATACTATAATTTTTAGAAATAAATCAATTTTATTTGGAGGCTTTATTTCATGTCCCTGAATGTTACGTGAATAAGCAAGAAACATGATTTGTATAATCCATAATTTTATTCGCTGAGAAGGATTAATGTGTTTAATACTCATCTCAATATTTAATAAAAGCATTGAAGAGACTACCAATGTGAAGAAGGGAAAGGAAAGGTAGAATTGGAGGTTTCCCTTTACAAATGATAATATCTTGAGATCATTCTCTTAAGAATGCACCATCAGAGCAGTCATAAGTGACCGGTTCAAATTTTATAAATCTGAGTGATTTTTTGCAATATGTAATGTAATTATTTGTGTTCATTTAAATAAAATTGTTTTTTGGCCCTGGGGAAATATCTCAAGAGATACACACTAAATAGTTTTTCTAACTGAAAATTTTTCTCCAAATTGCCTGACCTTTGGAGATCAGTACAGCATCTCCTGGTTGGGTAGCTGTATTTGAAGAAGAAAGATGTTGATTAACAATGCCATTGTTCTATTTTCTTTGGAACTATTTTAACCAACTCAATGCATCTGGTAAGTGTGGGGTAAGACACCTGGAGAATATCATGTCCTTAGTTTGACTAAAAAATTTCTACTAGGTAACTTGTTTCAATAGTAGATTCTGGTTTTTCAACTGGTTGTAATTTACCTGTTTTTGTTAAAAAAAAAAAAAAAAAAAAAGTGTGTGTGGGGTGTATTTTTACTGAGAAACATTAAAAAAGCCAAAAGCTGCAAGGGGGTAAAAGATTTTTAACTTGCAACTCTGTGAGTAAAAAAATTATAAATATATTATTTATTTCAGATTTTCAGGTTTTATGGAATATTTAAAAAATAGATATTGCCATGTAAATTACAAACTTCTCTGTTTTTTCCATTCTAAGGAAGAGAACAGAGGATATCTGGCTAGATGTTGGAACTACCAATTGAAAACCACTATCAGAAACCTCGATATCTTTAAAGGTAGTTAGCCTAATTTAAACATCAAATGCTGTGTGTCAGATATGTTGAAATCTTTACAAACAATTTAAAGTCTTTACCTTGTTAGATTTTTAAGATTTCAAGTATTTGTGCATAGTGCTATTTTTTTACTAATGAATTCTTTATATTTTAATATCTTAATAAGACTTTTCTCTATATGAAAAAATATGAATTCTGTTTTATGCTTTTTGTTCTCTCTTCCTCTTCCCCCCCTTGCAGGTAAATAAACAACATTGACTATGTAAAACATGGTAGTCTTGGCAATGGAAATATCTGTATTAACTGGCCATGGCAACCTGAAATGTATTAGCTAAAATAATAATCATGTGCTATTGTATTAAACTTGACAGATAGATTTCTGGCTCTAGATTTTCTTTAACAGACTATAATTTCAAAAGGAATTCAGCTATTTTTCATGGGTAAGTGTTGTTTTGACTGTAATAAAATCAAACTGTGAGGAATGAATTTCTGGTTCTCTTTGGTATCATGAGTATGTGGTGACTAGTTAGTATCATTTAGAATCAGACTCTGAAGCATTAAACTAGCAACAAAATATATATTATGCCATCTATTTCCATATTCTATTCCAGTAACAGTAACAGTTTTTTGAAGAAGGACTAATTTACAAGTTCTATACATTTGGGAGATATTTTTTTCCTCTGGATTCTGCCATAGGTAACTGAACACATGGCATAATATTAATTTTCAAAATTGCATCTATCCATTTTTATTTACAGTAATATATGGCCAAGGAAGTCGAACCAGTTGCATGTTCTATGACAGCTATGATCCAAACTTTTATCCAAATTATAAGGCTGTTTTATGATGGAGTCTTGAGCTTTCCTGCCCCAAAACTGAAGCATCCTTCCAAAAGCTATGAGTTTTTTAAGACATCCATCATGTTGAATTTCAAAGTAAGAGCTAAATTCATCAAGTAAAACACATTTTTAACATCCTGGACTATCATCTTTCTTGAAATGAATGAGGTTTTTGTCATACCTGAAGAAACAGAACTGAAAATTGAGCCCATTCTTGGGGTTTGGATTGAAAAATAAATACTATTGAAAAACTTTATTTTATTTTCAAGAATTTTAAAGGATTGTTTCACCATTAGCCATACAAAGCAGGTTATGATTTAAGATTAGATTTATGGCCTCTCTTAGTCTATTGTTGACCTTAAAATTGTCCTTTGGTCTATAACAGACATACCATACCCAGTTGATTGAGAAGTAGTAGTGTCACATGGCCTTTGAAACATGAGAACAGCAGATCAGAATAACTCATGTAATACGTTGAGCTTTAGGATAATTAGTCTGTGCACTGCAAAACAAAGACTTTGCTTATTAGAAGTCTTTATACTTAGTATAGAGGTTTTGAATTCTATAGATAGTGCATTTTATGGCTTGTTTTAAGATACTTAGCAAGTTCTGCTTTAGAAATTAAAATAGTCATGCTTTCTGCTGCTTGCATGTAAAGACTTTTTTTTTTTTTTCCCATGATTCATTTTTATCATCCATGCAGTGCATTTTAGACTGTGCAAGCTTCACAGATTTTCTGACAGGGATGATATTCAGCCCCCTAAGAAGAATTTCTATTCAAGGAGTTCATTTAAAACTAGAAGAAATAAAATTTCAGGACTAAAAAGATGCTTTGCAACTTGATTTAGTTCCCTGCTTCACTCTGTCCTCTAACCTTGGAATGTCTTGAGCTCTCTCTGTGCCTGACAAATGCTATAGGATATGACATGGAAAAGCTAATAAAATTTGCTATAGTTCCTCTTGAGTTCTTGCTCAAACTGGATCACTCTATGAGTGTACAGCATAATGGTTCACCTCCATCAGGATTTTAGATATCAATTTGTCCGTGAAATCTCTTGTGATTTAGAAACTATAGTATGGATTTCTATTCTACTTCAAAACTGCATCTGTGTAGAAATGTATGGGAAACATACATATATGTATATATGCACACATACACGGATACATTCTGGCAAATTAATCTACTAGGACTTTAATGACATTTAGTTCAATCCTAGTTTCTCTCTATCTCTCTGGAGAAGGAGTTAGAACATATGGTTATGGATTCTCAGTTGTGTAAGAAGATTGAACTTCTATTTTCTTTTTATTAATTTATAAGAGTTTCTAGTATGCCCAGTATGACTTACAAAAATATAAAGACCATTCTTCTAAAATTCTTGTGATCTAGAAACACATAATGGAGGTAGCCCACAGAAGAAGAGGAAAAGAAAGGGAACGAAACTGGAATGGCTTTATTTCATTTCATATATAAAGAATTGGATGGGAAAGCAAGTTAACCAATACAGATAAGGAGTCCATGTAGCTGACAGACAAACTGAAACCATTCTCCAGTTTGACTCAGATATGATCCAAGGAGAATAGTTCTTACAGAGAGTTTTCAGAGTGTATTGATTATGTAAAAGATGAGGGAAATACAAGGGAAACATGTAGGAACTCTGTAGATGTCATTACACAGAAGAAATATCACTGAAGAAAAAAAAAAAATTATGTAGTATCTTCCATTTTTAGTGAAGTGCAAAGATATGAGAAGACTTAATTGGAGCAGGATGCATAATAGAGGTAGGAACACTGAATCTTGATATTGCTGCTAATGGAGAGTCCATGGAGGTGTCGGCCCAGAAAAGGCATGGTATTGCAAGTCATGGTAGGAAAACCAGTGAAGAGGTATTTTGAACTTTGTACTTTTGCTGTACTTTTACCACAGTAAGGTTTATAAAGCTTTCATCAAAAAAATACATCTATGATTCTCATAGCTTAAGTACAGATACAAATAAAACTTTCTTTCTATATTATAGGTTTTTTAAAATCTCTCTGATTTTAAACATTGTTTTGCTATCTTATACAAATTTTTGCTATAGTTTTTCAATGCATTTAGCAAAACCCCATTTTAAAAATGAAAATAAGCAAACCATTCCAACACAAACATTTTTGGTGACATTTGTTCCCCAAAGTTTTACTCTATTGCCACTCAGCTTGAAACATGTATTGATTCTGGCCTCAGGAACTGCATTCCATTCTTCCCCCATTTAAGCAGGTGATAAATCAGAGGTAACACAGCAAAAGTGAACAAGAAGTGGGACTCTAGGGAGAAGGGTAAGGTAGTCCCTTCCAGCTGGCTGCAAAAAACAGCTTCCGAACAGCTAAATGTTAGACTTAAGAAAGTTACCCGTGTTCAGAAGAAATTTACAAGGTTGATGTTTTCCAGTTAGAATCATAGAATCATTTTGGTTGGAAAAGACCTTTAAGATCTTCAATCAAAGTTGTCATATCTTGTTAAGAAAAGAGTTTGTTTATGAAGATCGTGAGCATTCTTTTCTATGATCTACTTATTTCTGTTTGATAGTCTTTCCATTGGCTCTTTGAACTGCTTCTTTTCAGTATCTGCACCTTTTTATCATAGTGCAGTAATAAAAATACTGAAATTACTTCTTAGTCTAGCTCCTCTGCCTCCTACTGGACTTCTAAGGAGTTGTCCATCAGAGGACTGTCCCAAGTCGCCTTTTTTATCCCTGACCAAACAGGAGAAGAGGTAAATAAGTGGCCGCAAGCCTTAGCTTATTTTGAAGAATGAAAGTAATAATTTATTTATTTCAAAAACACCTATATTTGCTCTGCGAATTAAAAGAAATAAAAGGCAAGTGCCAAATTTGCTTGTGCTAGTTAATCAGATAATCACGTTTCACATCAGCACAATGGCTTTGAACAGAACAGAAAAGGTAGTGAGAAAGGAGGAGATAATATATTTGAAAATTATTAAATACAATTTCTCTTCATCTGCCACCCATGGCATGTATTTTCTTGGCCAGTAATTCATATATTTCAAGTCATTACTAGGTTGAGCAGTTGACTGAAGGGGCTGTGCTGGGAGGCTGCTCCTGCTGTTTTAATCAATATAGCATATGAAAACAAGCAAGAAGCCCAGCACATCCTTGAACAGCTGATGCACTGTTTACCTTATGTCCTGCTATGAAAATAAAATAAACTCAATCAGATTCTATGAACTGCTGTGGCTTTACAAGAGGGCAATGTAAAAATTTCTGTATTGCCTCCTATCTGCTGAGCTCCAAGGCATGGTAAGTTTGAAAAGAGTCATTCCCTTTGCCACTGAAACAATTCTGTGACAGTAGACTGGAAAAAGACTGTATATTCACAGTGGGAGATGGCTTCTTAAGAAGAAGGCATTGCCTATCCCAAGCAGGTGGAATCTAATACTTGTACCATTTTTGTCCTTTCTGATTTTGAAGTGACTCAATTGCCACTCTAACTCACTGCTCAAGAACTTCTTTTTATTCAGTTTTTCTTTCTCAGATATGTCCTCTTCTCCAAGCCATCTGTGCTGTGTCACAAACCTTCCTGTAATATCCTACCTCCAACAATCATCTGTTTTCCTCCAAACTTTCATCTTCTGTTCTCACTGGTTTATGTCTTTTCACCAGTATCCCCATAGTTCAGTGTCACAATTAACCACGTCTTTGAGTGTCTTCCTCCTTTTTGAAGGTTCCATGCATAAGTTCCAGGTCTTTGGCTTTCTGTGGAAGAAACTCCCACTCAACTTTCTCTACATGGGGCTTTCAATTGCAGACCCCAGAAGACTTGAGTTCATTTCAACTTGTGCAAAGGGCTAATATGTGTTTTTTAAAGGTAATGAAAAGACTACTTCATAGCTGAACAAGTTTCATAAAGTGATGCAGTGCTTGTCTAGAATAAAGGTGTTTTAGAGAAACATCCCCATCTGCTTGCCTTAACTCTTCTACACAGGGACCTTGCCAAAGCTAAAATACTTTAGGCCTTCTCCGACAACCTGTATTTTTTAGGCAAAATCTTTGGCCTATCATTTTTCAAGTATCTTCCAAGTGAAGGATGTTATTTTAAGTCATTCATTAAAGAACTTCAGTGATGATTGTAATTCAACCTGTATACCTCCCTCCAAGTGTCCCAGACTAAGTACAAGTACTTATTATCTACATTTTTTTACTTCTGGAGATTAACTTAGTTATTTCCCATTCTCCTCAGTTCTTCCAGGAAGCAGTGCTTATTTTACCCATTCTACCAAAAATACAATTCTAGTAAATCCAAAACCAAGTTATATCATTTAGAATATTAATACAGTTATCTTTGAGTTTTCTGCAGCCATTTTTATATATAGTTTCTGACTTTGCATTCAACCAAAATTGTTTGTTCCACAAAATCCCTTTGCATTTATTGTCCTAAATCTTTGGCTTTCAATGTAGTAATTTCTTATTCTTTCTTACCAGTGTGTTTCTAGGACTCTGCTTCCTCTGTCATACTTCCCACAATATTATTTTAATCACCTATGTAGCTTAAGAGTTTGTGGCCTGTCTTTCCCTTTTACCTTCTCTCTCATAATTCCCAAGTTCAATTTCCTACTTTTTTCCTGTTAACTTTTATCTACAGGGTACTATGTACACCTTATGACACCTTTGAGTATATTTTCAAATTTACCACTCTTTTATTCTATCATCTGTAGTTAATCCTGCATATCCACCTAACTAATTAACCCTCATGGGCTTTTTGCCATTATCAGTTCTTAAATTAGTGTGTAATGGACTACTTTTTTTTTTGCTTACATATTTTAACAAGACCTGGTGGAAGTCCATAACACAAAGAGACTAAATATCTTTATCAGAGGTTGTTTTTAGTGATTTGTTTTGTGATTGGTAGGGAGTAGTAGAAAAAGTTTAAATTAATTTTAAGATTGAGGAGTTTCTGGTCTGTGAAAAGCAGGAGAGCTTCTTCCTGCCCTGATCTTGACAGTGATTAGAAAAAGACCACATTAAACATTCATTTCCTTCAGGTTCCTAGATTATTAAGGGATTAGACCTCATTCCAATAAATTTCACTGTCAAAAGCACAGAGTACTTAATGGAAAAAGAGTGACTGTCTTTGCATGTTCCAACCATCATTGACTGTGGGCAAGAAAAGGAGAATTCAGGATTTGGCAAAGTTCTGTTTTTCTTAAATATTTTTTCTTGCCAAAGATTTATACAGTTACTCCTGCTTTTGAACACAGTATTTTATATTATACCTTTATAATGAACACTGGTAAACAAAGCATTGCCCTTGAACTCAAGAGAGAAGGCTTCTCGTCCTGGCTATGCCACTTGATATTATTGCCATTCTTGAAAATCTTGGGCATTAATTTCACAAGTCTGCGCCTCAATTTCCTCAAGAGAAAAATAGGGAATTTCTCTTGGAAAATAGTTTGAGTTCTGCTGATTAAGAGTACTTGGTGTTATTTGTGTTTTATTTTAAAAGAACATATTAATTACTACTTATATCATACAAAATAAAGCTTTAGTCATGAAAGCAGCTGCTAATTAAGAGAAGGACGATAACTGTGCAACAGTACATAGTAACACCATGAATACTTCAAACTAGGATTTGAGAAATTAAAACTGCAGAGGGAACTTAGGGAGACAAAATATAATTACTTGTTTGTAGTTTACCATTCCAATTATGGTTAACAAAGCAAACCCAACTTCCTAATCTATGAGAAGATTTTGACTTGGGAACGGGAGAAATGCTAGCAGCTGCAGTTGTGCTGTATTAGTATCAGTAGTTCTATTCAAAGAGTGGAGAGAGATTTTTCTAAGCAAAGAACCATATAGAGTTTACTGATAATAACAGAACATTACTCTGCAATGGGTGGGACAGATTTCCTGAAGAACCTCTTGACGCCTTTGTACTGTTACTTAGATCTGATATGAACCCATGCACATGGAAAGAAGGCTCATATCCAATTGTAAGCTTCAAGATCTGACTTCTCTGCCATAGGAGAAATTCTCTCAGCTTTTCAGTATTGCTTTTTTGCATGGAATAATAGAAGAAATTAATACATAATTAATAAACTTTTTATCTCCCAAAGCATATAACTTAGCTAGGGGTCAGTAGTTGACTCTTAGTACTACTATCCATCTGGAATTTCCAGATACATCCTTTCTTTCTGCTTTGATTTTTTGTGAAAGGAAGAAGAGAAAATTCAACATTTTTCTGAGATGTCTGTGGCAGGTAGCAAAGCCACAGCAGAACTTTGACTAAGTTACCTGTCCTTCAGAAATCAAAGTACAGACATACTGTGTATGCACTGAACCCACAGTCAGACCATTGTGATCTGGGCTGTTGGTCTTATTATGCAAGCAGTACACATTGTGTCCACCTATCTGTCTGCTCTGAAATTTTAGGTCAGAAACATAGAGCCCTAATCTTCCAGACTGTGGCAAGATCTTAAAGAGGGTCTCAAGAAGGGGATTCTCCTTCTGTTGCCTATAGAAGGAGATTAATTGGCTTTATTAGGTAAATCAGGTTGTAAGAACGTGTCCCTGAATCTTAAATTTATGAGATGGTTTTTCCCATTTTTTCTTCAACTGCTATGATGGATACATATTTTTATATCAGTAATGGCAGCTAATTCATGTAACAGGGAGGTTAACTACAGAAGTGAATTCTTCATCATTATCCCATGAGTTTCATACTCAGTACATGGCAGTGCCATTACTCTGAACTAACAAGTTTTGCTACTTGTACTGACTACACACTCCTGTAGTCATAAGGTTAATTGCCTGGTTTACAATTTTTAACATCACTGTAATTGCAGACTAATTACACTGTGTTCAGTAGACTAACAATCAATTTTACAGGTAACAAAAATAAAAGTTTAGTATAATGGAAGTCTCATAAAATCGGCTGTTCCAAAGAAATAACTACAAACTTAGAATAGTAATTTAGGACTTCAGATGGACTATTTTTCAAATCCAGCCCACTCACTTATTCCTGCTTAAAGACCCAAATCCTGTCATACATAGATCCTTCTCAATTCATATTTAGAGCTCTTTTTCAAGATAGGTTTGGCTTTGCTTTTTTTTATTTTTTTTTTTTTTATATCTGTTATAAAGTAACATGGAAATAGTATTGCCCAGTCCCTTTCTAATAACGGTTGCCTGGGGAGCCTTGTTCACTTCAAACCAAAAGAGACCAGTATAGCGACTGGAACACAGATGGCATAATTTGTTCCTTGACGGAAGTAAAGCAAAGCTGACCTAGAAATGTTCCTGACTTAGGATTGTATCCAACTTTTCTTACATAAAGGAAGGCTGATGTAATATAAAGAACTTTCCTTAAGGAAGAGGAATTAGGCATAAAAGGAGTGGAATATAAAGGGGGACATTAGCATCCCTCACAAAAGTATCATCACATACCAGCTATTAATTTCCTTTTTAAAATTAACACAACCAGCATTTTGTTAGAGAGATTCACAACCCACCCACTCATATTATGCCATTGATCTGCAGCTTCTCAGGTGAATTCCCAGTACTCCAGTATCACTGACCTGTGTATTTACTTGTTCTCTGTGTGTTTGAGCATATTTGGCAGCTGCTAAATGGGTTGGGCACTTTTACCCACAAGCACCAGAGGAAAGTTGAACCCTTGGTTAACTGGCATAATGACAATTACAAGAGTGCTGGTTTTGTGAAGGAAACAGATAGTTTGATTTAAAGACCATTAAAGCCCTGAATGAGCTAGGGCCCATCCTCCTCTATATTCATTATTTAGACAGTAAGTTGCCAGCGATTATTGTCTGTAGCAGAAGAAGGAAAAGGAGAAAAGAAACCACCTGTGCAGCAGAAAGGAAGTGTTTTAATAGAGCATGAGGAAGTAGAGCAGTCTGGACAGTAGAATCACTAGTGATTACAGAAACAAATGGTGTCAATTAAAGTGGCACATCAGCCTTCGTTAATTCCAATGCACTATCAATATGCTAACTACCAAATACTTTATCCTAAGGAATGACCCTGATGGATCATAAAGCCTTTGTCTTCCTGGCATTATGTTTCTATACAAAGCCCTCCAGCAAAGGCAGACACATTCTCACAGATGGATAAGGCACACATTAACAGAGAGACAGATTTCATCCATTACTGTGTGAATTTTCTTTCCAAAGCTGACTGCAAATGTGTGGCGTGGTTGTTTATTTACTATACATAAGAGCAGCAAATTTTTACAGGTTTTGTAGCTCTCTTCTGGAAAGGCAATATTTCAGAAGAATCAGGAATAATTTCAATAGTTCTTTCACACTGAGAAAACAGATAGATTCATACATTATTATCTAATTCCAGAGCTACTTGAACATGGTGGATGGGGTAGCTTGATTCCAAATTGTAAGGCTTGTGTTCTACCTAGTAGAATTAGGTGATGGGATGAGAAATGAAGACAAAGGAGAAGACAAAGAGGCAAAAACTAAACATCTAAAGAAATAAAAGGTGAAAAATTAAATTGAAGTAGGAGATAACGCAGAAAAAATCTAAATAATAGAGTGGATGGTATGCATAAGTCAGTCTATACTTTTAGGTGTAACACAACGATATCAAAGTCAGGACAAAATTGCTTATGTAACTTTAATATATAGTCAATCCACTGAAGCTCTACCTTCTCTATGGGGTTTAAACATGTCCTGATATCCCTTTCACCAGAAGAATGCAGCAATAGAAGGAGCCGCTAACACTGAATTCTTTTAGAAAGCTCTTTAAATATGCTCGCTTGCAGTGCTCTGGGCTGCTACCCAGTCTTCCTGGTTCCTACAAAATCCTGCAGATATGCATAAAATACTCTGGGTCAACTTCTCATCCCATTTTCAGTGACCACTGCAAAATCAGGTAGGCATCTGCCATAAATCATAGAATCATAGAATGGTTTGGGTTGGAAGGCACCTCAAAGATCATCCAGTTCCAACCCCCCTGCCATGGGCAGGGACACCCTCCACTAGACCACGTTGCCCAAAGCCCCATCCAACCTGGCCTTAATCACTTCCAGGGATGGGGCATCCACAGCTTCTCTGGGCAACCTGTTCCAGTGCCTCACCACCCTCACAGTAAAGAATTTCTTCCTAATATCTAATCTAAATCTAACTTCAGTTTAAAGTCATTACCCTTTGTCCTACCACTAGATGCCCTTGTAAACAGTCCCTCTCCAGCTTTCCTGTAGGCCCCTTCAGGTACTGGAAGGCTGCAATCAGATCTCCCTGGAGCCTTCTCTTCTCCAGGCTGAACAACCCCAACTCTCTCAGCCTGTCCTCATAGGAGAGGTGCTCCAGCCCTCTGATCAGTTTCGTGGCTCTCCTCTGGACTGTCTCCAACAAATGGAAGAGTTCTTTGGCAGAGGGACATTCTTTTATGGCCAAATGCCACAATAACCAGAATAATCCCAGAAGAAGGCAGGGTAACCTGTCATTTTTAACATAAGCCAGGTCATTTGCCTTCTATAGGAATCAGAATCAATTCAGGCATAAAAATAGGTATCATAGTACTATTTCCTTCCCCACTTTCCTTTTCGGCTTAATAGCTCACTGTAAAATTTCTGACCAACTATTAATTAGGAGTCTGATTCTGTAAAAGTGCCAATTTAAACTGATGACAAGACATCTGAGAGCAGATTTCAGAATGAGGAGCCAAACTTCAGGATTTGGTTGAGTAAAAAAATACTTGTGAATAAACAATAAAGGGATAATAACAGTGTAAAAAGGGATCACATCTAAAATGAGAATAGCAAAAGGTTGTGATGGCAGCGCTAGGGAGCCCTACAGATTAGACCCTCTTCCTTCCACTCTGTCCCATAGCTAAAAATACACTGAAGAAACAGCTAAGGAGGAGGAAAATTGGGCAAGGATTGCATAAAGGAGGCATGGAGTCTGAGACACAGAACAAAGACATTGAGATTTGACTAAAGAGAATGAAATAAAGCCCTATGAAAGGGTAGTGAAAAGTAGATCAGTAGTAATAACGTTTGCAGATGACTTTTTAAAAACGAAAGGTAGAGAATGTGACAACAATCCAGTTGGTAAAGAGAGAAGCAATATGGATTCTTAGAATAAATTATTTTCTATGCTTGCCACTACTTCAGCTGTACAGCTCCAAATATTATAAGAATATGCTGCTAAAATCCAGTTTCTACATTTAGAATTCATGTCAAAATAGACACCCTCCAGCTTGAGAGGCACTTTTTCCCCTTTCCAGTCTTACCCTGTTCTGCCATTCCTTTTCTGCAACCCATCGGGGTGGGGGGGGGTGGGGACAAACAAAAACCAAACCAAAAAACACCCAAACAAAAAAACCCACCCCACCCTGTTTTTTGTAATTTGTATTTTACCTATGTCAGAGGCGCTTACCATGATGCTTTTTGGGTATATTTTTAAGACATTATAATGCTTCACTAAGTAAACATATATATAAATGTGGTAAGTATACTTTACACCAGTGTGTCAAGCACTATTTCCATTTTAGAAATTAAAACCACAAAATAGTAACCACTGAGGTTCCATTATTGTGATTATTTTATATTGAATACAGTGGGCTGAATCTTCATTTTGGAGTCATCTTTAACACTTTTGTGGAGACAGACAGAATTAGATCTTCAGCTCCTTTGTTTTGCCACAATCTTACAATTATTTTTTCTTTTCCTAACATAATTTAATATACATTGAGATCACAGTATGCTTTCAGCATAGCTAGTTGCAGTTTTGACTCAGATGATATATATATTTCTTTTGCTAGAAACAGAAGTTACGGATCTAGAGCTTCTTACATAATTTCTAGTGAGACAGAAAGAAGGCCAGCCCTGTTAAACAACAGCTTTGTTGTTCAGGCATTCAGCCACAACAGTGAGACCTGTTAAAGTCCCAGTTTGCAAATCCTGAACTCTTCCCATGTGTATGACTCAGTATAGTGAGTCAGTTTCTTGCCCCACTAAGTGCTAAATTATTTAGCACCAATGAAACAGCCTCAACAGGAGAGACTGAGAAAAATAAAACATCTGTCTCCTTAAACCAAAAGGTCTGAGTTGGATGTGCAGCACTTGAGTTTCAAGGTCCTTCCTTGAATTCCTTAATCAGCATTCCTGTAGCGCTGCAGCCACTGGGCTGTTAGTAGGTTAGTCTTTCTGTGGCTTCCCACTTTCTTTTGTACACAGATGAGGTTGGTTTTGTGCATTAGAATTAAAGAAATTTCAAATTTCCAAAATTTTTTCAGGAAACATAATTCTCCTGCTCTGGCCATTGCTATCTTCCAGATTGTTTTGGCTAACAGAGACCATTACATTCAGAAGGCTGATATAAGACAACAGAAGGGAGAAACATAAAGCCAGCATAGGCTGTACGGATGTGGCTTTAGGAGCCTGTTGGGAACTTGCAGTGGGAATAAAATCTGGTATAAAGTAGACCTTTATCAACCTTTTGTAAATCTGTGCTTCCCAAAATATGACTAACTTGTCACGTGAAGTCACTGAATATGTCCTGATCATAGACATCCTTGAAGGAACCAACCAGCCATCAGACTGGGATGCCCAAAGGTGTCTTCTAGCCTTTTTGGAGAGGAGTGGTTAGGGGGCTGGAGCTATCACCCAGGAAGAGACTGAATCAGTTGGTGCCAGCTAATGCACCTAAGTTTATTTTGGTAGCTTCCATCCAGATATCTAGAGATCTCATTTGCCACTGAGGTGATGCCATCAGAGGACCAAGGCTCTTTCCAAGATAGTTCCTGACATGTTCTGTGTCCATGGTAAATGAGAGGTATTCTGAAAAAGGCAGGATAAATGAGTAGTATTGACTTTTGTCCTGTAACATTCTCTAAAATTTTCCCTCAGGTCTCTTTCTGAGCTTGTAGCTCAGCAGTGTGAATACAAAGAAACTTTAGTTATGAATATGTATAATCAAAATGCTATATAGACATTGACATAGATTTTGCTAGAAGCTCAGAATTGTTCCAGCTACCTATTTGAGTAGATGGATAGCATGGATAAATCAAAGATAAATTAGGGATATTTTTTCTCTCTTCACAGCTTGTTAATGAACTACCATTAAGCACAACCAACCAGAAGTTCCATGAAGGTTAATGGAATGCATTAGGGTATGGGCTTCACACCTTCCTTGAAACAGTTGACTACCCTCACCAGTGGGTGTCAAATACACTGCATACTTTGCCAATGTATCTTTTGATCATTGAGAAGGCTAGTTCTGCAGACTTCCCTCAGAGACAAATGCTTGCTTGTTTAAAGCACTTGGTGGATATACGACTTAGGTATCTCCTTTTGCTGGATGCTATGTAAAAAGGACAATTTCATGTCCCATGTTCTGCTTAGATAACAACCTGTTTCGCACTGGACATACTTAGTTCTTCTTGGAAGTAACAACTTTGCTTATTCATTGAATTGAGATCTAGATTTGTCCCTGTAATCCTATTAGAATTTGTCTAAGCCAGTCAGTTCACATCAGTGCATTAAGATGGACGTATATGTCCGTTCCAAGCCATCTTTAATAAATACCTTCCTATTACTTCCAGTGATACCATTTGCCTCTGTGGACCACAGAAAATGAGCCACCACTAAAAGCTGATTTAAAAAAAAAAAAACAAAAAAACAAAAAACAAAAAACCACCACAAAAACACTCCCTCAGTTCAAAACCTTAAAGGCTTCCAACAGCAGGGCTGTAGTTTCCCTAAAATCCTAATTATAGTGAATTAAATGACTAAAATGCTACTAATTACTTTTTAATTTCAAGAGAGATGTTTACAAAGCACAGTACAATGAGTAATACAGTACTTCAAATGATTACTAATGTTGCCATTTTGTCTGACTTAATCTCAATTAGTATAAATCACAATGTCATCATTGCTAATTGCCATTCCTTTTGAGCAAAATGCTAATTTCTCTTTACAGTCATACAATTGCTGTTTGTTTTTCCCTTAAATTATTCCATTTAAGAGGCTCTGATAAAATGAGTGTTCGGAATATTTTATTTTCTAGAGCTCAAGAAGAGGAAACCATGGACTGAGGCTTTTGGGGTTTATTTTTCAGTAGTTTTGTCTTTTAGGCTCTTTTTTTCCTTTAATAAAAAAAAAAGCTTTTATCTCAAATGAATCATCAAGCAAGATGTAAATTCCTATCATACTGTACTTTCAAGGGATTTTGCTTGTTTTACTGTCAGAAATTGTCTTTATTATCCATATCTGGAAGGAAGTTTTGAATTTTTTTCACAAAGAAAAAGAATGCTGCACACTTAACTGTAGCTGAATTATTACAAGGATCTCATTGTACCTGTGAAAAGTTAAACATCAACAGAGAAAGTTAAAATTATTTGTCTAAGGTCAGAGAATGTAAAAAGAGAGTGGCAGAGCTGAAATCAAGCATGGAGCTCCTTATCCTACTTGTGCACCAAATAGTAGTCTATGCTCCTGCCCTCTAAAAGACTCATAGAAGTGGATGTCAAATACTTGGGTCCTTTGAGCAACATATGCATTACAATGCCAATGTCTATTCTGGTGTTACATAAATGAATGGAGACAGGGACAGGACTTTATTACTGCTATCTTCACCATTGTTAAATGAGATCAACTCCAAACCTTGAGCCATCAGAAATCATTAAAGCTCCATTTGTGTGCGATGTCAGCTCACTTAGGGCATTGGTCTCGCTCTTCAAAACCCCCGGAGGGATCAGATTCAGTCATATCATGGCACTTCCTCCTCTTTCTCTCTCTGTATCATTCTGGGAATATTTTGATCAGCAAGGCCTATTAAACTGAATGGAGCTGGAAAGAGGCACTAGAGAGTGCCAGAGAATTCTACTGTCTACTGTAAGACATCTTCATGGTTTTAAAGCAAAATTAATACTCCAGGACCTAGCCAGTACTATGAATATGTATGGCAGACCATGAGAAAAATCCATCCCTCTGTATTGAGAGACGGTGGAGCAGAATAGATCTAATAAGCTTGAAATAACACCTTTCAACTGTCTTTCATCGAGATATGTATGAAAGGAGTCCTCTGTGCCCTTTCACTCCTGCTGTACACTCAAGCAGTCCTCTGAAAAGCTGGATATTGTACAGAAGCCCAGTATTTCTCTTTCATTAAGTCCTTTCTGTACAGAAGCCCAGTATTTCTCTTTCATTAAGTCCTTTCTTTTTCCCTAGCCCAGACACAGTATTTCTGCTGCTTGGAATGGACACTCAGAGGTAAGCAACAGTCATAATTTTTATGGCACAGTACAGTTCACAACTTCTGCAACTCTGTATTCCAGATTCATTTCTTCTTTACTCCATACTTACGTTTCAGGTAGAAAAACATAGTAGTGAAAATGCAAGTACTATATTTTCCCAACAGAAACTAAGCTACATGTCATTAACTTAGTAGTTGCATTTTAAGTATCACCTGATGGTTTGCTTGTAGACTCTGCTTGCATAGGTATTGCTAATACTGTTGCAAGAAGTTAACTAGTTTGAACTTCTGTCTTCAGAGGAGTGACAGATCTGGAAAGCAGATTGTGCTTATGGCATGTACAAGCATTCACTTCCCAATCAGACCAAAGAGGAAACTAAGGAGATTAAAAGACCTTTAGTTATCTCTCTGTTTACCAACTGCTGAATAAAGTCCTAAATCACCATTGTTGGTAGGATTTCCGAGGCAAATGACGAGAATTTGAATCTGGTTTCCAGATAGGTGCCTATTTGTTTGCCTTATTATTCCGGATACAGTTTAGCGCTCTGCCTTCACAAAAACAGAGTCATGCAGGGTTCCTACTTTGTAAAAAAAGACATTGAGAGTCAAAACTCAGTATAGCTAGCTGATACTTAGGTGTGGGGGGAAAACACAACTCCAGATTAAGTCAGCACAAGTACTCCTGCCCCTGTGAAAATCAAACTGGGCAAAATTTAAGAAGGTAGCCTCCAGTAGCTACATCAGAGAAATTCCAATCTCAGATACATAGTTTACACATTTTCTGTGTGTTCCCAATGGCACTGACTACACAGCATTCACACAGGTACAGAGTCAGCAGTTTCTTGGATCTGTGTGAGCTCATGCTGAAATACCATGAAGTTAATCAGAGTTTTGCCACTCTCTTCAGTTTGAGCAGGCTGGGACCCAATGGGAGTTGTAGTAGATCTACCTAGCAATATTCCGTGCATTAAGCAGCCTTTTTTTCCTTGCATGGAACTTTCTTTGTAAACTTTGTGAGTCATGGTGAATGTAGAAAGCTTTAGCTTTTCCCAGTCCTCATTATAATGCAGTCAAACTGCCCTTCAAGATCTTTTTTTCCATGCTGGTGTCCGAACTTTACCTTTCATACTAGTATAGGCAATACCAAGAGGACTATGCCACTGCTGATGGAAAGAATGGGATTAAAAAAATTGCTGTGTCTAATCATTTTGCATTTTCTAAGCTTGCACAATAAATAGACTAATCAATCTTCTAAGAAAACATGCCCCAGAAAGAACAACTGCATTACAGAGTAAATAATACAGGGTTTATTAGCCTTGTATTCTAGTTGCTTATCACCTATCTGCAGCAAATACCTGAAGGACACAAGCACAGCAACAGAGGTGACTAGTCACCCTCTTGAGATTCTTTGCCTAAATTGTTGTTAGATTTTTTTTTCTCATGTATTTTCACAGTTTCTGGAGGTAAGTGCACATCAAGGGATTAGAGGGAGAACTGCATATTATTTTTACTTTTTTTTTTCAAAAATGCTTCCCTCTCTTCCTGTTTTATTTTAAGCTTAAACCAAGTATATAAACCTCATGTGTTCCTATGGCAGGCAATACTGCCTGCCTGTGTAATTATTAGCAAAATAATCTTCTTTGCCTTTCTATTTTCCCACTGTATCTGTCACTGGAAAATCTAAGTGTCATACAAAAATCAGTTTTTATGTTGTATTTCTGTTTCATTTAAATAAAGAACTGGAATTGTTGGATTGCTATGTAGTAAATACCATAGATTCTTTGGTCCCTGCAGTAAGAAGCCTGTTACATTTTTATACAGCTCAGCTTTTTACGTTGACATACTGATGCGGTTCAGCCCCAGCCGGCAGCTGAGCACCACGCGCCGCTCACTCACCCCTCCCCCGGCGGGATGGGGAGGAGAATGGAAAAACAATGGCAAAGCCTCGAGGGTTGGGATAAGGGCAGTTTACTGGGACAGCAAGGGAGAGGGAAACAATCAACAACAGTACTGATAGCAGATATTCACAGTGGGTGATAACAGAAAGCAATTTACCGATCCAACGACCAACCGGACGCTCAGCCTGTCCCGGAGCCACGCCGAGCCCACCCCTCCCCGACTGGCCCCTTTTATGGTGAGCATGACGTCACATGGTATGGAATAGCCCCCTACGGAATAGCTCACCTGTCCTGGCTCCTTGTGAAATTAACTCTATCCTAGCCAGAACCAGGACACATACTTTGTAGCACTGTCATTTAACTAAGTCACTAGATTTTCATATAAAATGAGGTATCACAACACTGAACTTCAGATGAAAAATGTAGAACTTAAATGGTCACCAAGTAAATAGTATTCATCACAGAGGTTCTACTGCTGTTGAATACTAAAATGAAAAAGTCATTTGTGAAGGTCAAATCAGAACTAAGATCTGTATTCTTCTAAATTATGAGTTTGTTTTGAATCTGGGTATAGTGTTCATGTTGAGCTGCAACATAAGACATTCACCTATAAGACTTTGATTTTTAGAAATGCCTGGAAGAATTAATGGCTTTACAAGATACTGAAATATCTGTTTGGAAAGCAAAGAAAGAGCAAATAACCACTGAATATCTGCAAAAGGAACCTGTTTCCCTGGAACAAACAGGAGAAGCCTTTGTGAAATCAAACTTACTATGAATTAACCAAATGCAATTGTCCCACAAGTCTTTAATTAGAATTCTCTCTATCTGTGCAGGAACAGAAAGCAAATCCATCAGATTTAGGAGGCATGCAGAGTCTTAAGAACAGAGTATTATTTTCTATGAACTGTGCTCCCGTCTCAGCGATCCTGAAGACCTCAGTATTGTACCTGTGAGAATTTCAGTGTAGACAGCATCTTCAGTTAATAAAGACAGCAAATCAAATATAGTCATTACATGGTTGCCTATGATAACAAGGATTAGAAGTGATGAACAAAGAAGTCTGTCTTTTTCTTATGTTCCTAAATAGCAGGTATTGCCTCTTCCATTTTGAGAATTCCCTGAAGGCTGGCTAGGCCTTGCAAATTTCCAAGACTTAGTATGTGATCAAGAAAGTCCCATTAGAACCCTACATTTTGCAGATTTTATAGTAATGAACACTAAGAAGGAAAGTGTGCTTTCATAATTATAGTGTTATGAAAATGAAAGACTTGTAGAAATTCTGTTTGGAAATGACCTCTGAGAGGTTATACAGTCCAGCTACCCATGCAAAGCAGGACTATTCTCAACACTAGACCAGATTAGCCAAGGCTTTGTCCAGCAGGGTCTTGGAAATCTCAAGGATGGAGATTCCACAGTCTCTCTGGGTAATTTCTCCCAGTGCAATCCAACTTCCTGGTGATTTTTTTCCCCCAATGTCCAGCCTGAACATACCAAGACACAGTTGATGGCTTTTGCCCCTTTTTATACTGGCTTTAATGAGAAGAGTTGGGCTTCATTATCTTTGTGACTACTGTACAAATAGTTACATGTTTCTATTAGCTTGTCCCTTAGTTTCCTCTCCATCAGACTAAATAAACCCAGTTTTCTCAACCTTTCCTCATAAGTTATATGTTCTAGGCCCCTGGTCATCTTCTCAGCCTTTCACTGGAACCTCTACAGTACCTCCACATCCCTCCTGATGCGGAGGGCCAAAATTTGCCACAGAATTTCAGGTGTGGTATCACCAATGTTGAGTGGAGGGGCATAATACTTTCTCCTGGTCTGCCTGTCACACTGTCTCTATATATTATAGGCATATAGTCCCTAATAATCCCCTGTAGTCCACTAAACCCCTATAGTCTCCTCATCCCCCATAGTCTAGTATGTGGTTTGCTTTATTTGCAGTGAGATTGCTGTTTCGTTTGATATTTAACCCTATGTCCACCATCAGCCCCAGGTTCTTTTCAGCAGGGTTGCTATTCAGCCAGTTGGCTCCCAGACCACAGTGATGCAGGGGGTTACCCTGAGTACAGAATTTTGCACTTTTCCTTGTTGAACTTGAAGAGATTGGCACAATCCACAAGTTTTACAAGGAATTATGGATTGATTCTCTGCTTGTTATGTCAGCTATTTCCCCTACCTGCTGGTAGCTCATTTCTATTGGCATTCCTCAGGGGTCAGTACTGAAACTGATAGTGTTTATCATCTTTTTTACTCATCTTGATAATGAGATGGATGTACCTGCAGCAAGTCCATGAATTGTGGACAGCTTTTGATACACTGGAGTGTATGGCTGTTATTCAGAGACCTCAACAGACTGGAGACATGGGCCGATAGGAGCCATAAGAAGTTCAAAAAAAGTCAAATGCAGAGTCCTGTACCTTGGATGTAATAACCACAAGCATCAAGACAGGCTACGTGCCAAGTTGCTAGAAAGGGAGGGCAGGGAGGTCCTCACAAAGAACAAGTTGACCATGAGTTAGGAGTGACTTAGACAAAGTAGGCCAGGGACATAGCAAGTAGTGTTAGCAAGACTGTAGTTTGAGGGAAGTGATTATTCCCTTCTATTCAGCACATGTGAGACCACACTTGCAGCACTGTGTCCAGTTTTTCTCTAGATTTAGTGGATGCTGCGTGCACAGGGATTTTCCACATCACAAGAGACTGTTCCAGTTTGTTGATGCAATGGGAGACTTAACAAGGCAGAACATCCAGATCAGCCTGCTACACACGTTTACAACCACTTTAACCCTGAATCTCTCTCTGGTGCTGAATTCCCAAACCAGCAGAAAGATCCCTCCAGACAGAGCCAAGGGTTGGTTTTGACATTGAATAACATGTTGTCACGATGAATCTATTACTGTTACTGGAAATTGCTCCTCAGTCAATATTAGGAGATGTCAGTGTCATATCTCATCAGATAGTGTAGTTTCAGAAGGAGAGAGAGACTCAGATGTTACATTTCAAACCTTTATTTTAGTTCTCTCCATCAGCAGGTGCCAGTGTTGATTTCTAAAATGACACAAATGTTTTGCATTCTGTTTTCTAGCCTAGATAATAGTTGAGTCTTGAAGAATATTTTGCAACCATTCTGACAAAACAAGGCAGATGACCATATAAGTTCCCATCTCTTGTGGGGTCCACTAACTGGGTGAACACAAAGACAGTATCATAATTTCAATTACCAGAACTGAAAATTATCCACAGGAAAAATGATCACTGACACTCTTTAGCACCAAAACTCTCCTACTCTGTAGTGCTTCAGCTTTTCCTATTGCAGCTTCGATTTTCATTCCAAAAGCAATTGTTATTCCAGCAAATAATAGTTGTATTTTAAGACTGTTGGTTGAATTGGAAGGAGCATCACAATTGCAAACGGCATACTTACAGAGTGACTCTTTTATTTCATGGTTCTTCTTGGCTTTTTTGCTTGTTTGTTTCTTTGTTTTCTTGCTGTGATAAAGGGATGGTATAGATGAAATGAAATCTTAAGCAGGTACAACTGAATGGAAGATTCAGTTATGAATGAAGATTCTTGATTTGCTTCTTCATTTTCCCAGTCACTAGAACCTAACAGTGGCTAAGCTTGACATATTATGAAAAGATCTAAATTCTTTAATAAACTCTTGGAATATATAATTCCTTGTATCTTATCAGGACACTGAACTATCAAGTCTTAAGTGTCTGTCATTGTCAATAGCAATAATTATTATCTTATGTTCTAATGCAAGGACATTTTGCTTCACCTGACTAACCACTCTTTACTTGTAAATATACACTGATACATAAGATTTTATTACCTTGTTTTAGTTGTTCTAGTTATAAATGCCCAAAGTATTAATATCCATAAATACAGTGAGTTCCCTTTAAAATACAACCGCAGTAGAAGAATTAAACAATTGCTGTGTTGAATTTGAAGCGTGGTTCCTTTATTCAGGTCTTTTATCCCAAGTACCTACCATCCCTAGATGTTTCCAACACTCTTGCCATAAATTATGCGAGTCCAAGTAGCTGTGAGACAACTGGCTCACTGTGAAGATCTTGTTCTAAACTCAGTAACAGGAGACTTCCTTAACTGCTACAGTTCCTTAAAAGCATGAAGTTTTTCTTCCTTCCAAAAATCTTTTTTAGTAACTTAGTTAGGTGGACTGCAGATGTTCTGAGCAGTGGTAAAACTGAGTGCCACTCTTCCATGTAGCATTAATACTTCTAAAGGTCTGCACAGCAATTAGATGAAAAAAATCTTTGTTATCTAAATGTAACTTCTATAGTGTATGAGACACACTTTGTCCAGAACAGGGAGTTAGCAACATATTTCTCAAACAGTGTGCTAGAGTTTTATGGCTGTCACTAAAATGTCAACCATTGATCCAGTGGTAATATTATCTGAGATTCAATTACAGTGGATCAATGCTGGCTTTTTAACAATAACCTTTGTAGCATGCTGGACAGCACTGGAAATATATCTTACTCCATATACCTAGTACTGATTGACAGCAGTGGTACTGTTAACGTACACAAATGGGAAAAGAACAAACCATTAAAGAACCAACTTCCAAATGTTTAAGAAACTTTGAGCACTAAACTCTGCCCCAAAGGAATAAAGGGGGAAAAGTTGTATTAAGTAGAGTTTGAGAAATTCTCAATCATTTGCCCAAATATTTTCCTTTCCATACATATATTCACTCACCCACAGAAAGATCCTGATTTCTAAATGGAAAAACACTCTTTGATTTCAGAGAGTCCTTGATGTTACACTGCAATTTGTTTTGCTAGCAGTTCCCTCAGAAGAAGTCTGATTACTCCAAGTAACACAATTCAGTATTTTCAGGCCTTTATTTGAAGTTTATTCCTTTCTTTATCTGACTGGGAAAATGAATCACAGCACTAAGACTTATGTTCAGTTTCTGTTGCAGGGTTCATGACTGATGACAGCTAAATTCATTCTTTTCTGTCAAAGTGGAATAGTAACAGCTTTTTTCCCCAGTCTATTATTTTAACCTGTGGTTTTGGGAACATACTGTATGTTACCAACGGCCAGTTCTGGGAACAAAGTCCTTATTTCAAATCCTAGGCATTTAAGTAGCATTGTGATGCAGAAAAAGAAATTAAAAATTCTCCCAGTTTTAGAGGAAACTTCATACAGGTTTGAAACAGCAACGCCAGAGCAGATTGTTTTTTCCTGGTTTGTGGTTTATTACAAAGCATTTATGGGTCTATTAATTTTTGTATTTATTTTTATATGGGAAAGTCTGCAGTACCTAAATAACGTCAGAAAGTATACTATTCTTTCCTATTCTCCATGTCCAGCTGCACTTATCCTGGGATAGCTAAGGAAGATAAGAAATAGGAAAATTAGAAGAAAGAGAAGTATTTGTCATGAGAACCTCCCATACATTTTGGATTATTTAATTGTGGAATTTAAAAGTGTGTTAAAATGTCTTTTTATATATATATATGTGTGTGTGTGTGCAATACTGTACTGTCCAAAGCAAGGCTGAAATTGTTCAACACTCAGAGCCTTATTCCCCATTAACTATTATTCTTTGTGATTAATACTGACATAACGCTGTTATAGAAATAGTAATGCAACTCCATAGTCCTTTTTTACAATATTCTTCAGATTCCACAGAGGATGATGATTAAAAGCGTTCCAAACCTTTTCAAATCAGGGATCACTTTTTCTTTCTACCACCTCTTATGGCTGTTAAAATAAAAACCACCAAAACTATGCTGTTCTATTTACCTTAGATGACTCAAAAATTAAAAAATAGCAGTTCAATATATCTCTCAAGCTGTGTGGCTGTAGCTGAGCATCCCTATAATACCTGAGATATATTAAAGACAATCTAAAATGAAGACTAGGTTAATATTGATGGTGGTAGGCAGTTATCATCGGGAACAAAGGCAGTAAGACTTACAGATGGTATGTCAGCCTTTGCGCATGTGCAGAAATGTCTCCACCTCTTTCTCACTGGTGTTTCTATCATTTATCATCAGAACCAGATATTACCCTCAGACTCTAGGCATCTCCACACATCGGGACGCCGAGGTCAGTAAGCGTCTGTACGCTCTTACCCACACACAAAGTTTAACAGAGCTGCAGGGTGACAGCTCCTCGCAGGCATTTACTGTGACCGCAGGTGACGTGTTTGTGCAGGCTCAGGTTAGGGCTCTATATTTACATAGAGTAGCTGTGTCAGTGTGTCGCTTGGGAATAATTCTGTCTCTCACCGAAATGGTGCAGTAAATAAGAAAGGTAAAAGTGAACAATCCAGTGAATACAGGGATTTTCAGGAAATGTGTATCATACAAATTTAGTGGTAGACTGAGGCAAATTAGGGCAAATTACCCTTAGTTTGTCATTCAAGTAGGCCTTCATTTCCAGCAAGGAGGTATGAAAGACTTTTGGTTTTATGTCAGTGCAGCGTCTAGCCTTTCTACTGGGTGTAGTCATCGAAACAGCTTTAAAATTGTCTTACTTGCCAAAGGAGTATCCAAGGACTACCTGCAAATCAAGGATAAATTCATATCTTCTCATTTCACCTGATTAAAGGGGATAAAAAAGAAGGTACGGAGAGTTTTCAAAGGCCTCCTTTGGGATCTGTTCACCTCCATGACCATAATCTGGATTCCAGGGAGATTTAAAGATGCATTCATGTCTCCAGGCAAGCGCAGAAGTCACAACTGAAAGGCCATGGAAGCCTGGGCTGCCCAGCCCGTATCTGCCATATCCTGTGTACCTGCAGGGTGGGAAGTTCAAATCTCTTCCTTTCCTCAGGCTTCAGGGAACCCCACCTCTTCCTTCCTCACAGACTCTCAGGGTATGCACAAAGCAACTTTGGATAGAAAAACAATGCAGAGCTATGTGAGCACGTCTGAGCCCCCTCCTGCCCAAAGGAAGAAAGTCATGCCTCTGAATCTAAGGGACAAGATCCCCTAACAGATCTTGATCTTAAATCATGCAGGGCACTCTTTGTCAAGAAGTTATAAATTAAGCTCTTCACTCCTTCAAGCACTCTAGCGAAGAAGAAACTCTTAACTTGGTGACAAATCAGCGTCTGCTGTATCGCATTGAGGGAAGACGAGCTATTGTAAGATAACCGATCACAGTGATGTGCTTGTGAATATAGTCTTGAGAGAAGTAAATACTAAATAATTGAAGTGTACAAAGAGACAACTCTCTCACTAGATTTAGACAGCTGAAATGCCATAAATGGACTAAATTGGTATAGAAAAGGTTAGAATTGGGCCCAGCATCTCACCTCTTATAAGTAAGCTCACCGGAAGAGTAAAGTTAGGAATTTTACAATAAAGTTCAGGATAATCAACACTCACATTCTAACACTAATTTGTCATTTAAATCTATCTAGATATCTTCTTTTTTTACTGTACAAGTGAATGAGACGGTTATAGCTCTAAATGTCTAGTCTGAGACATATGGCCTCAGTCAAGGTGACATTTAATTCAAGCATCATGCATCACTGACACTGCTCACAGAACACAGTGGTACTCAGTATATGAAAAAGGGGAGCAGAACAAGTCCTCCACTGTTAGCTAATTCCCTAAACTGAGCCCATCATTAAAAAAGAAAAAAAAAAAGAGAGAGAAGAGCTATGCCCTGGAGATTCACGTAACCTTTAACAAACACACTAAAGACAAGAAAATTACTTCAAAGTAGTCACATTTAAGGCTGTTGTTTGCTTCCAGGTTCTAGCTGTAAGAATGTAATCTAATTAATAGTTTGATTTTCCCCCTTCCCCCCTTGTCCCCCCAGGAAAGTGTTCATCAGTGAGAAAAGTCATCCTAAATTGTTAATTTCTGGGTAAAATTTGCACTTGTACTACTTGTAGATGAAGTACTTTGTGCTTTAAGAAGCCAAACTTGAAAGGGAAAAAAATCAAATTTTGCTGCCAGAGAGCTCTTAAATGAACCTGGTCATATCACTAAACTTTTTTTGTAAAAGGCATTGAGACAGAGAAATCTTCATTACTTGAAATTTAATCTCTTATAAGATATTGGTATTAGAAATTTCATATGGGGGTTGTACAGTGCTTGGATCAACTGGATCTCAGTGACTACGGCGCTACAAATGTATACCAGGAGTATGTCTACTTACTTGTTACTTCTAAGTCTATCCAGACTACTTCTTAGTCATTGGCCCGTGGAATGTTTCTTTGCTTAATCATTAATTAGGTGGAGCAATACCCCAGTTAAAAAACATTGCCATAAAAGAAAGATGCTGTAAGTACTTAGTGGGAGCTTCTCCATTAATTTTGTAGAAAAACTGTAGACTGTAAAGAATGTTGAGAGGCACAGAGACATATGCACCCACATCTCAGACTAATATGCACTGTTCTGACAAGATATATTTAGAACAGATTTCTCTGGCATCTGAGTCACCACTTACTTTCCCTGTCATTTTCACAATGAAAGGAGAATGATGCTTTCTCCAGGCATAGTGGGAAAAGGTGATGCCATTTGTAAAAGGCAGTGTAAAACCAACAGTAATTACTAACCTTTGTGCTATGATTCAGTCTTCTTCCCAAACATACTTTGTTTCAGAACAAAGATGTAAACAATGCTGTATATACATCTCAAATCAGAGCTTCTTAATTCAAAACTTACAGAGTGTAAACCTCCTCTGGCCATTGGTAGGATATCTTGGGGATTTCCTAAAGCAGCTTAAAAAAGAGAAGTTGTATGCCTATTTCATTTTATACACAGCACTTAATCAGGAGCTTTATTAATTGAGGTGCACATTTTCTGCAGTTCACTTGGGCAGAGAGGTGTGTGTCTGGGGATACTAATGAGGGTCAGACTGTATCTTCTTAGCTAGATGTTCATAAATTACTTTCTCCTGCTTAGTTAAAATTGTGTGTTCTTTATTATAGAAACACATGGAGAATTCAGACCTACTATGGCAAATGTTAGGGTCCTAATTTTTTCTTTGGAATGAACCATTAGGAGATCTGAACTTCAGCAATCGCCCCACCCATACTAGCTGTAACTTGAGTGATAAGTTATTTCACTCAAAAAACTCAGCTTGTCAATCAAAATATAGTAAGTGAGGTCAAGCGGAGAAAGAGAAGATACTGATGCAAGAGTTGAGTTCATCAGAAGTTACGTTTATAGCTGATTTTTTTTTTTTTGCTTTGTTTGCTTATTCTATAAAATGCAGATATTAATGCTCATTGACCTTATGAGATGTTGTAAACTTCTAAATGTGAAGTGCTAGATCTGATTACTAACACTTTTTTTTTAATTTAAATATGAATATGTAGTTTCTTGTAGAATGTACAAACTTTCTGTGCAGTTGCTAACAATTTATCTAACAAAGTTTACTTGCTAATGAGCATCAAGGTATTTGTATTTAAATTTCAAGATGTGTTTCTGCTATTAAATGAGAAAATTTTAATGCCCAATTTAATGGAAATGAATCAGTCAGTCAGATACATCCAAGATAATAGGAGCACTGCAATTACAAAGGCTGTGCAGAAATGTTGGAGGGGTTTAAGAACTTAATCTGGACATTCCTTCCTCAGCATATATTTCCAATTACACTACATTGTTGTTAATATATGCCATGTGTTCAAGCTTTATTTCAGTTAATTCTTGCCAATGAAACTTAGCCACTGCCAGAATTGCTTATTTTGCAATTAAGAGAGTATTATTTTTATCAACATTTTCTACAATTTTCGATGGAAGTTTAATCTTACACCTGCAAGTACAGACTACTTGTTTAAGATGTCCACTTTGCCCTGAAGTTTGGGAAGAAACGTGACCTTGTGATTATAAGGAGAAGGGCTGAGGTTTAGGGGACGGGATTTCATACCATTTATTTAGTAGAACTAGGCGTACAAAAAAGCAGAACATATTTGCAAAAATTTACCTGACAGTTTTTTCCCCACTAAATTTCATTGAAATATTGATGCATTTTCAGTGTGGAAATAATCAGCCAACGGTATTGCACTGGTTGATTGTCAGTGACTGTCGACCTCTACAGGTAATTAGACATATATTATAGTTAAACACATCAAACTGGAAAGAAAGCACGAAGAAAACTCTAATAGAATCAACGGCATTTTCCTCAGAAACACACGCTGTTCATATTCAACAGGAAGTGAATATGTTTCTGAGGTTTTCAATTTGTCTCTTGCACCAAGTGCCATTATTGTCCGGCCACTGCAGTATTCTCCTCCTGTGTTTGGAAGAGCCCTGTAAGAACACAGCCAAAGCTGATGCTCCAAGGACAAACACAGTAAGTATTGTTTCACCCAGAGCTACTTTTTAACATATGTGAGACAAAAAATTCACAACTCTTGGATTTCAGTGTCAGCTGCCCTTAGATTCCGTTCTCAAACTTTTCTTTGCGATCACAAAAACTAGTCAGAGTGTTGCACTGTGTTTTAGTACAGAAGAGACAGTTAAGCATTTCTGTGATGCAATCTATGTAAATTCTTAACATGTGATAGAAGTCCTACATACCTGAATATAATACGAATAAAAGAATTGCTCTTACCTCTTTTAATACTGAGACACACGCACTCAGTATTTTCCAAACTGCTTGGCTTTTACCACTCCCTCTTTATTGGTGTTTCCACTTGCATTTCTAGCATACCGAGACACTTTTGGATACCTCTGTATTTACCATAGTCATGTTTGTTACACTAGGCTAAAAGTTAGGGTGTTAGTTTTGCTGTTTTCAGTAATTCTTGAAAATTTAAAAGTTTCCTCATTTTAGAATGAATAAAAGACTGACTTACGATCACTAATTTTCATTAATAATTATGCATTTCAGTATAAATTTAAAAAAAAGGTATATAAAATATTATATTTTAAATTGATAGAAAAGTCTTTATAAGGTGAGTTGATATGAACTATTTCCTCTTATTTAAGGAGAGTTGAACTGAAACTATTCCCTCTTATGTATTCTGGAAGTTTTTTTGCTAAATTTTCAGCTGCAATATACAATAGCCAAAACTAATTTTCAGTTGAAAACTGCTGTAAACCAAAAATAGTTTAGGCGATAAATCAACAGGTTCTGGAGTTGTTGGATGTTTTGGTTTGGGATTTTTTAAGGTTTTTTAATTAAAATTTGACGCAAGCTTCAGTCAACAATACCATTTTTAATATAAAAGTTTTACCAGTAAGTCTTTAACCAAGTATAAGTTTAATGGTTACACTGTTGAAAAACTGTATTTTTGAGAGTGAAACACAAATATGTTCTTTCAAAAAAGTCAAAAGTCTTCAAGTAAGCCCTGAAGGCAGGTTTCCTTCATTGCATCCTTTTGTTATACTAGAGCACTCATAACCAGTAATAAATTTCCTGAAGAATTCCCCTAGCATTTTAGGGTAATCAGGTGAAAACAGAAAGAAGCTAAATTTGCATCTCACCTCTGAAACTCTTAAACTGCCTCCAGATTCAAGCAGGACGTTCATGACTTGTTCTTACCTCTCCTCAGGACCATGCCGGAATCTGCAGTGCAACACCAATAAACACGAGGCGCTCCTGAGCCAGAACTTTTTCTATCCTTACTAAACAATGCACGCCATTAAAACGAAAAGTCAGGAGAGGAAGAGAGAAATAGGAGCACATACAACCCCAAGGCATAGCTTCTCAAGGACACATGAGGACTGTTCACTTCATCTGGGGAAATCTATAGATTGTGAATCTGAGCTGTAAAATATTATAATACTAGCTCAGATTTTCACTTGTTGTTCCTCTCCACTCATGTTTGCAATGCATTGGTTTTATTCTCTTGGATTATAGTGCATTCTAATCACTATATCTTTTATTATGAGTTTTTCCTCTTTCAAGAATTTCCATACAACTCAAAGAGGACACATGAGGGAATGTGATTTAGGTGCCCTAATATACCATTTCTGTTCCTCTGATAGTAAAGTCCTTAGAGCCGGGGTAGAACTTCAGAAAAGAGACGCATGTGAGTGAACAGCTTTGCCTTTAAATGAGTATTTCAGTTTCTGTGAGCTGTTAGATGTTGTTCCAAGCCCCTTTCCCTGCAGGATACAAGGCTAAGAAGGATTATTCAATCATCAAAACCCCACTGGCTCAGCTTATGACACAGAATCCTCTAAACTCACTGGGGAAGTAGATACATGTTTTCTGGGGTGCTTCAGGCCCAGTTTTTGTCTCTCTTGGTATTTTAGTCAGCAAAAATGCTTTCAAAGGTGAGCCCTACAACCAAAGGGGCAGTGGAACTATGAACTGTTGCCAGAAATTGATTTACCCAGAAGTACAGAAATTATGGTTAGGCTAACATCACAATGAAATGTAAATTCCACAGATTTCTTTTCTCACATAGGAATCTCTGTGCCACTGAGTCTTTTTCAGAGTCAAGCAGCAGAGTGATGGGCTCTTCTTTGCATAAGAAGTAGCATTGCTCTGTGAAACTCAAGATTTTTGTTTGTCTGTTTGTAAAAATCAGAGTTAATCATACTTAATAATGAAATAGGAGTCTATTGACCACTAACATTTTCAAAGTGATGTTTTTCAAAAGAGGGAAAAAGTACTGTTATTTTTAAAATTGCTGATCTCACAGATGTTGATTTCTGCTTCAATGCAATTTGTGATAATTTCAACTTCTGTCTCTGTTCCTGGATAAAATGCTGGATCTGCAAGAGAATTAGCATTGTTTTTAAGAGACATTCCCCTCATTCTCTTAGTTATTAGTGGAAAAATACATTACCATTGGTAAAATGCAATGCTTTCTGATACCGTTCTTATAGTTATTTATGTTAGGCCAAAAATTGCTCCTATTATATATAAACAATGTCATCTGGAAGTTCCTAGCAGCCTTACGATTTGAATCACTCAGCACTCACATTGGGACTTCAAGGTACTAGAACACGTACGGATCAGCGATAAACAAAGGCTGCTCTAGTATATTTGAGTACTGATTAGAAACAAATAAACTTTGGAAAAGGCACATCTGTCCTGGTTCTGGCAAGGACAGAGTTAATTTCACAAGGAGCCAGGACAGGTGACCCAAGCTGGCCGGGGGCTATTCCATACCATGTGACGTCATGCTCACCATAAAAGGGGGCTAGTCGGGCAGGGGTGGGTTCAGCGTGGCTCCAAGAAGGGCTGAGCGTCTGGTCGGTCGGTCGGTCAGTCAGTCATTGGATCGGTAAATTGCTTTCTGTTATCACCCACTGTGAATATCTGCTATCAGTACTGTTGTTGATTGTTTCCCTCTCCCTTGCTGTCCCAGTAAACTGCCCTTATCCCAACCCTCAAGGCTTTGCTGTTGTTTTTCCGTTCTCCTCCCCATCCCGCTGGGGCAGGGGTGAGCGAGCGGCGCGTGGTGCTCAGCTGCTGGCTGGGGCTGAACCACGTCAACATCTCATTCAGTGGGTGTAAGGTAGAAGCACAAATCAGATAATTTGTCCATGAAGTTTGAGATCAAGACAGAAATTACACTTGTAAACCTGAATCATAGTTCCATGAACACATCTGTTCTCACCTTTCACATCACAACATCTGTCCATCAGTTTTGTAAACTAGTGAATTTCAAAACAGCAACCAGAGCATTTGTAAACTACACAAGAGATCTGACAGTTTTCTTGCCCTTTACTTTGTGCCTAGTCAGATATTTGAACCTAAAAAGCACACTATTGCTAATTGATCTGTGATGAATGAGGCCATTGAGTGACTTACTAAATGCTATTGGCACGGCATGTTTGGTTTTCTGCCTGGAATACAGTCCCCACCTCTCGTATATATGTAAATGAATGTTATATGGAGCAGAGCTACAGCAGAACTGTAGTCTTCAGGCCATGAAGGCATTTTCCATTATGGTAGACATTTTCCAGGCTACACAGAAAGGACTGATTGCAGAGCACTTACTGTTTTGTCTTATCTTAAGGTAAAGATTCATGTCTCTGGCACGGGTGAAAGTGGCTGGTATTGTGCTACCATCCATCACACTTCTTTTATCTCTGCATGTATGTGTTTTTGTTGTGAGAGAATCAAGCCACCTTTCTCTTCCAAGGGTCAGTAAGTGTCAAGAACTGGCAGACCTCAAAAGCATTAATCAAGGAAAAAAGCAACCTCATGGATTTAGTTATATAACTGATGTCTCTACCCTTGTTTTATATTCCACATCCTTACACCTGTAGAACCTGCCTTTTGCAGAAATGGGCACTCACTACATGTGTTTCAACAGGCAGGAACCCACACACAGTGACCTGTCTGGAACACTGCAGTATAGTTTGTCCTGAAGAAAGGTATTTCGCATTAGCAGTGTTCGGTTATACTCTGGGAAATTACATTGGATATTATGTTGGGTGCAGTGTGTACCTCTGAAGAATTTTAGGGGTGCAAAGAGGAGGTGGCAAGGTACCTGGATGCTTTGCAAATAGCAAGGAACCTGTAGGGTATACAAGGTCTTTCATTAGTGCTGTATAGCCATGTGACATCTATGCCTACAATAAGAAGGCCTGAGGCTCCAATTCAATGTTAGAATAAAGAGATTTTGATAGTTACTATTTCATGCTTCACCAGAATAGCTGGGTTTAACTTTCTGGCTGTCAGTAGTTACTGCCATTTATCACCTAATAACAGTTAGTACTATTCAGTTTTCATTTAGATTTGTTGAATCAAATGTTAAAGAGACAGAAATGTGGAATGTAAGAATAGATCTCCAGACAGAAAATAGGAAGAGGCATTTTTTTAGTGGAGACATCAACTGATTGCATTATAAGATGAATGTAAAGGTTTCTTTCTTGCTTGATAGTGATTTCAGGTTTCTTTCTTCCTGCAGTTAACAGTTGTCCAATCACTAGACCCTCTAGTAGTACCGTGATCAATTAATGGAGATAAAGACAGAAAAAGTTCAGTAACTCTCAGTTAGTTGTTGGCTATGTTTCCACACAATATTTGCGAATTTCATAAAAATGCCACACAATGTCTGTGCCTCACCTCAATTCCATTTAGCATCTCCAAACAAGATTTGATTGCTTAAGTTTTTTTCTGATCCTCTATGTATGGCTGAATTACATCCCAATGCAGGACTGTTGCTGACAAAACAATCTCCTCTGCTTTGTCCAATTTGGCTGTAAATGACTAAATCAATGTGACCTTCAGAAAAATCTCCTAGATGATTATTCTGTAGCCTTTAGTGCACCTCCCGTTTATCAGAACTCTTCACAAAAAGGAATTCACTAATTGAACAGGTGGCTATTTATTTCAGAGATGGGGAAACTGAGATAGTTCCTCATACAAGATAACACAGAAAGTAACTTCTGGAATATTGCTAAGAAATTTAATATACTGTTACAGTCATGCTCAGGCTGCCAGGTCCTGCCAGAACATATACTGTGCAAAATCCCATTTTTCTCCATGGCTGCTATGCCACTCTGCAACTTTATATCCATTTTATTATTCTTAGCCTCTAACTCGGTTATGGTAGAACGGCTTTCCAAAGCTCTGATCTCTCAAAGACCTCAGGCCCAGCCTACAAACATACACATTTGTTTAATTTTTAATGAATAGCCCCACTGCAGGTATGGAGAATCAGGGCATGTTTAACATTACATTTCAAAGAACCTAGTGGGATAAAAATGGATTAGCATCCTTAGTGCTACTAGATATTACAAATTTCAAGTTGCACTCCTCAGGACATGAGCCTATCTTTAGCTAGCCCTGGATTAGAAAAGAACGTTGCACTATACACGTACTACAGCGTACAGTGCTTGAACAAGTATCCTGTGTCTTTCTCTGATGCATTTGTTACTGATCACTGCTGAAAAGGAGACAGAAAAAATCAAATCTGTCATTTAAACCAATATTGCAGCTCCTGTGCTGCTACTGACTTCAGTGGCAAAGGATAGCTTGGGTAGGTTTTATGGTCCAATTCTAAATGACTACTCTGGCCATGAACAAAGGCAAAAGCAGTTTCAAAAAGACCCACTGCTCTGCAGGACTTAGCTGGACAGGGTTTTCACGGCACTGAGAAAAAAAAAAAAATCACTATTTCCTAGTTTTCCTAAAGAGCTATAAAAGACATTTCATTTCAGATTCTGGCTTCTTCTTCCATTTTCTTTGGTGCCTCATTAAATATAATTTTTAAAGTCAGCTCAGTAGATCAGACATTAGAAAAGCCTTAGTAATTTCATCCCTTTTATGAATATTTTCCATTTCTCTCTTCTTTTTTTCCTTCCCAACACACTTGTCAAAAGACATTTTAACTCCTACCCATAAGACACAACATTTTGGTCATTCTTTTTTGATGTGCTTTTCCCTACAAGCAGTAACTGACTCCACAGTGTTCTCTTTTCCTCTCTTTTTTCCCCTTTTCCAAACATTTCTAATTCTACCAAGCCACATTGGTAGCTTTTCACTCTGGCATTTAGAGCTGAGTAAGTAATTTGCAATGATTAATACACTCAAACAAAGCTATTTTCTGCTTGGGGATTACCTGCAAGAAGATCTTGATCTGAATTTTATTAGATACTTGAACACTTTTGATGTCTTTGAAACTTTTTTAACCTCAGGTCAATTGCAAATATTTATGATGCCTACTTTGTGACAGATTGAAAAAAGTAATGTAGCACTGATTGCTTCACATGATTCTATATGGCAAAACTGGAGGTCACAGATACGGAAAAAGTGGGCTAAAGTATGAGTGAAAATACTAATTTGTAAACCTCAACACATTCACAGGTATTTGTTTCTCTCAGTCACTCTAATCTTCCTACATTCTTGTTTGTTGGAACTTTAGCCTATGGTAGCTTTCAATGCAATACTTTCATTTTACACCATAAATCTCTCTCCACAGCCATGCATTTGAATCCTTCTACCAGTCATCCTTGTTCAATCTGTTTCTGACTGATTTGGAGAGCAATAACATTGCAGGACCCCAGACAACATTTTTCACAGGCTACATAAAAACAATTTCCAATGGACAATTACAGTGAGCCGTTGTATTTCCTCTGCTCTCAAGGAGTGAGACCGGTGCACAAGTCGAGAGAGAAATAACAATGGTAGCAAAGTGCCACTGCACAAATACTGAGTTCTTGATGAACTCAAAAATATTTGGCTGCTCTCTTTTTGAATAAAGAACCCTGGCATTTCGACACCTTTCCAAAATACTTAAAGCCCAAAGTCTAAGAAGTTTTGGTATGACTATTCTGTTTCAAGAATCTGAACTTTCTCTGTATTTCACTAATGAAGTCTCTTCACTTACAGCACTTGCTACTTGAGAGTCAGAGGAATAAAGCATCTGTAAAGCCAGTAAGAATGCAAAGAAATTGTTGAGATCTACACATAGACTTTCTTATAAAGAAATAAATTTTGATCAGGGAAATGTAGTCTTTCTCTCTGAGAAATGTAGTTGATCAGCATTGCTCAATGACTGTATTTATCACTGGGAACTGAACCTGCATTCTGCCTGCAGGTTTTAAGATTTAATTCTACTTGAAAATCAGGTTTTCCAGTGCAGTCTGGTGACTAAATCTGGGGAAAGAAGATGAGAAGAAACTAAATGGAGAGTTGAAGAGTCTGTGTCCTAGTCCCTGTTTTGCTACAGAGCTGCCGTGTGACCTTGGACAAGATACATCCACGCCCTATTGCTTCCATTGCCAAACTAGACAAGGCTGATCTGCATTTGAGGAGTGTGAGAGATTCAAGTTTTTTAACATCTTGGTAGAGAACCACTCAAAACTGCAAAATAGATGCTTTCATTATTGTAACTAAAAAATTGAGATTTCAGCTCAGTAAAAAATTAAAAATCAGCACTTTCTTCTTGTAGCCTTAGGGATGATGACATAGATTCACTTGAGTAAGTGCAGGAAGACTCTGAGGGATGGCAAGACTAACAAATCACAGCATAAATGAATGAACAAAAACATCCGGCACAAGTTTTCCTACCTGTCCTCACCTCTGCTACTTTGATTAATAGGGAACAATGAAATAAAGAGTGCTGGAGGACAAACCAAGTAGCAAAGAATTGTAACTGACAATTTGCTGCTAAAATACATAGTCCCTTGCAAAACCTATTGATTAATGGAGTCTCTCTGCTAGCATAAAAAATACACATGCAACAGAGGGAAACAAATTTGAGTAAATACTCTTATTAGGAAATTCAGCACCATGCAGCATTTAATCTGTCTGCTATTCAATAACAGCAGCACACACAAGTAACTTTTCTCTTTTATTATTACTCACACGGAGCTATTAATCATCAGAGAGCAAATAAAAGACCAAAAGGAGAGAGGAGAAGGGATCAGCCTGTTTCTCCCTCGATGCAGCTCCCGAAGAGGGCAGTGAGCCCAGGGAGGGGCACAAAGCAGCCTCCCGGCCCTGGCAGAGCGGGGATCGCAGGGCGTGTGCGCCCTGACAGTGGGAGAGTGCGCTCTTCTTGCGGCAGCGGTACAGGGTGCCGTCAGCAGGACCCTGAAGTCACCTTCCCTTGCCAGCCGAAGTTTTTAGTACAACACTGCCATCTATTGCCATCTATTGCCTAAAGTTCCCGATTTGAAGGAGGTTGGATATTACAAGGTGGTCTGTCTAAGATGGCCCCAGGTCTGAAAACATACGTGGCACTGACTAGCCAAATGCTGCAGAAGCTGCATCCTAGACCTATCCTTTCACCTTCCAACCCAAGCATATTATCATGAGAAGTTGCTGGCTCAAGGCAGTGTAATGAAAGATAAGCCAACCAGGCTGGACTTTTGCAGATAAGGCAAGATGAAAAAGGAGAGGTGTCCTAACTGTTCTGTTCTGACTAAACCCTTCTGAATTAACCTACATGAACCTTCTGAATACCACACCGATCTCGAGATTTATTCAGAAGATGTACAATGGAGGAACCTGAAAAGCTGATTTCAAATGGTTACCATATTAGAGCAATACTAAATAATCCAAAGGTCAAAGGAGGGAGAGGATTTTTTTGTACAAATTACTGTCTTATTAATAGAACATTAAATCACTCTAAAGCAATACTTTAGCTGAGTGTAAATGTAGGGAAATGGTTTTCCCACTTCTAAAACAGGCTGTTTGCAAAGTTCACCCACTGCTTGTTATTCAGCCTGGAATGCACACTTCTTCATTCATTATTGCACACCATTATACAGATCAATAAACATAGATATGTAGAAATAAAACTCAGAGTTTAGGCCATCATTTTTGGGTCTGTGACTGTCACTGTGTTGCTCCCAGAGAGAAAAAAGGATTCTGGGGCTGGTCAAGAAACACATACTCAGATGCAGTTCGATGAATCCTTTAAGCTTCAGTTTTGAAAAAAGAGTAAGTTGTGTGCTTAGCTCTCCCAGGGAAACAAATTGAATTATGTCTGTATGAGAGAGAGAGAATACAGAGAATTAGACTTCCTGTATTGGCAAGGAGTAGACCAGGACACAAAAATGGGTAATGTTAACAATACAAAAGCTTTCATCCACAGAAAGACCAGTTCCAGAAAGTGTAAAAAAATTCACTTGAAATCTCCCCATTTTCCTCCTTTCTCAAACTGCAGGCAGTGCTGTCCTACCAAAGTGATTAAAACTACTACATTAGATTTTGCTACTTTGTAAGGTTTCGTCTTTTGAAACGGGCTTGTTTAAATCTCTCTTGTGAACTGCACTAGCTACCCACATGAGCTCAGTCCTATGAGAAAACACATGAACTCTGGGGTGAAGGTCCTAGGATTACAGACAATTGATAGGGAAGATATTCTAGGCCACATGAAGTCATATTTAATCTCTCTGGTAATTCTGGAAATAAACTAGAGAATTGTCAACAGCATAATTTGCAAAAAAAGTCACCCCAATGTTCTCATGATGGAATAACTCTGATCACATCCTGTAGGCTCCCCCAGCTCACCTACCTTTCGGCCATTCTGTCACATTTCACAGCTGCCATGTTGTTTGAATGGGAAGTTAAAAACTTGGTGTGATTTCTTAAAAAAGAAAGGAAAATATTTGAATTTTGCCCCTGCATCTTGTAAGTGATGCCTTTTATGATTTATCTTCCCCAAAAACGAACATTTTGTTTCTTTGATTTTAATTCTGTTACAAGGACCTTTCCCAATTTATATTGCATGCCCATCATTTTTGTTATTTCATTTTATTGTTTAAAAAAAAAAAAAAAAGGAGGAGGAGGGTAGAGGACAAATAAAAGGAAAACAAATGAAAAGGGGAAAAAAAAAGATGGAAATAGGCATTTGGTAGTGACACTAAATAATTAAAACCAAAATTCAGAATACTTTGATGAAATGTTTAAAGCAGCTGCAATCCTGATGACTGATAGACTTTTCTGTATCCTAGTTCAACAAAACTTAATGTGAATTTCACCTTCCTTCAGCAAGGCCCAGGATACTACCAAAGTGACTCTTTATGGGCTCCATTTTTACACAGTGAGTATTTATCTATTATTTGTAAATGTTTGTGATTGAAACTTCTGTATTCTGTTATATATGGGGATTTAATTCATCAATGATACCATAATGCCTTTGTTTGGATTTATTAAGCTTTGACCTTTAGTATTCTATTCATCCAGAGCTCTTGCAACCCCAGCTGATGTTTGGTGTGCAGGACTCAGTGTTTTTAACACAACGTCACCACTCTTCCACATGTCCTCCCAGAAAGGAAGGGTTCCAACAGAGCTTTCACTAACCAACCTACAGGGACTATGTCATCTCTAAGGGAGCTGTTGTGAAAAATAAGAGTGCATTCAAGTAAAATAAGATTTTACAGTCTAGCCCAATCAATATTTCCCCAGATATGGAGGTTTATATTTAAACATTTCAACCACAAAATTACTCATTGACTTGACTTGTAAGAAAAGCATTTTCAGTTTTGCCCGGGTATGTCTTACTGTTTCCCAGTATTTAATCCAACAGCTTCATCTTATCTGAAGGTGAAGGAGAGGAGGAAAGATAAAATGAACTGACAAAATTAGGTAATGTAAAGCACAAAGGCTTCTTGTAACGTTTTTAAAGGTTAGAACACTTTAATGATTAAACCATACGGGGAAAAAAAAGGGGGGGGTCCAGTCGTTGTTGATTTTGTGAAGAGGACATGTATCTCATTCAAATGCTGATTCCCAAGTCACCTAAGAGGATAATTCCCTTCCTGCAGTCTTCCATCATCCCCCAAAAGAAATTTTGATTAGCATAAATTCATGGATCTTACAGAAAACACAAGATTTTTTTGCCTGTTGTTCCAGGTGTCTGTCTGTGAGCCTGACTGATTTTCTTCAGCCTAAATTTAGGTTTATTTTTATCAAGTTGCTACAAGAAAAAATAATCAGAGCATTGATGTTCAGGTTTTCAGTATTAAATATTAATTTTTCAATTTTGATATTTTTTTATTCAAATTTGTTTCTATTCCCAAAGAGCTTTTTTTTTTCCTAATGCTTTGGAAGCTCAAAACCATATATATTTAAACATTTCAGTTTTCCATGAAATTCAGGAAAACGTGCTTAGTATTTTGACCAAAGGTATCATTTCCTAATTTTTAAAACTTTCAGACAACCAAAAGGAATAATTTAGTTACAGAGATTCAGCTATTCTCAACACTTCATGTATTTCTGCAGGAACCTGGGAACCTGGTTAACTGCAGCTGCAACCTTTGCAAGTTCAGAACTTGTCCAAAAGCTATCTGCATTTCCAGGCAATTGCTTATCATTAGGTGCAGTAAGCGCTGAAATGAAGATGGATTCTCCTTCTCTTCAACATTGTGATGCCAGACACTATTGGTTTCCCAGAGAGGAAAACTAAACTTTGCAGCCCAGATGACAACAATATTCCTTGGCCCCAAGTGTTACCTGGACTAGGGAGGATGTCAGAGGTTTTTTACATCACAGGAAGTTGTGTTAAACTCCACAACAGTGCCTTTAAGAGGCGGTAGTCCTAATCCATACCATAAGCGTGTCAGTCATTCTGTAAACAAAATACTATGAGAAAAAGAACACGAAAGTGGTTAGACATGAATCAACATTACTAACTCTATGACAGTTTCTGTCTCATGAGAAAAAATATCAGATGGGGCATATTCATAGCCTCTACTCCTAATGCCTCTATGGCAATCTTGGCAGCTGGTCATGTAGCATTCATTTCTTCCAAGCTCCATCTCACAGCCTGGCAGTTTTGATCTGTAGCCTCCCAGATTAATACAGCACAAACAACTTCAATTATCACAGTTCACATCAAAAGATTTTAGAATAAGGATAATTGAGTCAAACTGTGCCGCTGAGAGACACACACACAGTGCCATCACAGTGTGGTATTTGAAAGTCTCCCAGAAATCACAACAGATGACTAAAAAACACAACAAATTTAGTTTTTAAAGAAAGATGTTCAGCCTGGTAAGGTATCAATCTATGCTTCTTGTTCTCCTTAAATATTCTAGCTGTCAGTCAATGGAAAAACTGTAGACCTTTTGTTGTAAATTCAAACAGAAAATAAGGTGGGTTTCTTAAAATTCATGTGGAATAAAGTTCTATTCCAGTAAAAAATGCATGTTCTGTGAAACAGAAAGCTCATTTTGCAAAGATAAGATCTTCAAAGTTCATCTGAAAAGTAGTGAGAACAGATCTGCACCCAGAGGAAGACGATCTGCAGAACAACGTGTCTCCTTTAACTATATACTTTTAAAATTCTGCTTGAAATAACAATAATTCTGGAAATCTTAAGAATATTTCTCATTATCAATTTTTTTCAGTATGTAGAACACCAAACCAACAAAATATTATCGATTGACTTCTAGGATTAAGTTGTGAGCTCCGTAACTCAGAAGATCATTGTGCAAATGGAGGCAATAGAAAAAGGACTGGGCTGTGTAACTCATAGTAAATCCAGTTAATCTTAGAGAATTAAACACATTTTTTGATGTTTTTGTTTTTTCTCATTGAGTAGCTCCACATAAATTCAGTGGAATGTGTGATGTAAGTAATGTGATAAGGGCCGAGGTAGCAGCATAGCAAAAACAAATGACAAAAAAGGAGCATTAAAGAGATGCTGTGTGTGGAGTCTGTCTGAAACTGTTTCATGTAAGTAACATCACACTGAAGGTAGCATCCAACATCAACAAACACCATGACTGAGTCACTGCTAGACACAAACAGTTGCAGCACTTATGCTAAGAAAAACACATCAGTATATACCTTAGTAGCCTATCAGTCCCTTGAACCCTACCTGCAGAGATTCAAGCCCGTTCCAGTTTCTGCTACTAAACTGCGTCTGTATTTCAAAGTGCAGAGGCTCGGATGCCTGTGCCGACTGACTACTGGCTCAGTCTCAATGAACTGACCAAAACAGGAGCTGTCACATACGGGGTGGAAGTACCTGTCAAGACAGCTTTTTATGTCAAGTGCTATATTACACACACTTAATTCATAGCCTTGAAGTGGATCCCTGACTGTGAAATGTCCAAGGTGAAAGAAAGGTGTTTATCTGGGTTTCTGCAGGAGTACTGAACTGCATGGAGAACATTCCTTTTTTAACAAAGTACTCTCCTAGTGGGATCTACACCTGTCATATGGCCTGCACTGTCTTAACTGTTGCTGTTTTTCCTTTGTCTAATGAGCTCCTGAAAGAAATGAAACATAGCTCTGATTCCTGTTAGGATGCTGAAAGTTCAAAGAGGAAGAGAAGCACAGTGGCCATTGTGTGACAGTGCTGCAATATGTTACAATAGCACATATAAAAACATCCACCTAGTTTATCAGGTTAATCTATATAGTTCCCAACAAGAGTAACAATGACTTCAAAATGTTTATACAGTGAAATTTTATGAGCTAAGACACTAATTCAGAAGATATTATTTTCTACTGCGTCCATGGGAACTGCATCATGATAGGATAATCGAGAGGCATTTTCAATGCCGTTTACAAAAATATCTCTAATTTCAGTTTTAAATAAAATAGAAAAGAAAGGTGACTGCATTTTCTCCTGCCTTTAATGGAAATGCTACAGAGAGAGGTTGTCAGCTACGCAGCTAGTCTATTGTATATAGCACAGTATTGTATACAATAGCCTGGACTGCAGTATGTTTTACTTTACAGCAAAAGGGAATTAGAACTTTGTACTAAATATTCAGGGACAAAATCATGGCTCACTCAAGGACCCCAGCACACCTGACTCTACAACATTCCAGTTGTCTGCATGTGTACATGTCCACCACTTGCATTACTGGCATGCATGGCAAAGTTTATACATTTTCAAAAACTTTGATGATCCAAGTTCTTAGTAGCATTTGATGTGCTACTGTAACTGCTACACTGGGAGAAAACATAAAAAGCATGGCTATGAGTGCTTGCCCAGAAATGCCAATGTTTCTCCAGGGGTTCATAGCAGATCTGAACCACTAAATGTCTGCCTTCAGAAGCACTAGACTTAAAAGAGAAGCATCAGACCTCCTCTGTCTACCTGATCAGCATGCAGCAGATGGGCTTTTTTCTGTCTCATGCTATTTCTGCTCTCTCAGATATATGGCAAAAGGTCCACAACCATCAATACATTAGGTCATCTCCTGTCACTCAGCAGCAAGAGCCGTGTCAGACAGGAGAGGCCTTGAGAATTTTCTTACTACTTCTGTGCTTTCCAGAATCTATCACTTAGTCACATTTCCTTTGTAATCCGGATGTCAGATCTGTTTTTTTATAGAGAATTATGTCTCTGCTCCTTTAATAAGACTCTAATCTCTGCAGTGTTTGTTATGCTGTCTACAACATACCTCTGCTGAGCATGGTTTGCAGCAGAACTGGGAACCATAGCGTCTAATTCAATTCTGCTGTGCAGTACAGCGCCCATTATGTCTTCAGGCTTTTCCCTTCTTCTCTGTTAAGTGGACGTAATCTTAAATCATAAGGTATATGACTATGGAGCATTTTAAAACTTCATATTATTTTCTTGTTCAGAAAAGAATCTTTAGGCAGGAAAGCATCTACAAAATGGTAAGAGAACACCTCACATCAGTGACTGACAAACTGTGTAAGAAAGCCGGCAATAAACCGTAATAGCCTTTTTTCTTCCACATCATAAAAACTCTGGCATCCTTCATTTTGTATTCAGTTTAGGAAATTTTTATCCTTGAAGAGAAGCCAGCTCACACTTCAGCTCCCAGCTGATTGTAGGGAGCTGGATGGTTGCTGAGATCCAGAACTGAAGTGTAGCTTCTACTTACAGAATGCAACTGCCATGTGTGCTTTAGGATGCGAACTGCTTTATAACTTCAGATTTCCAGCCTAGCTTTCTGCTGGTTAAAGGCCACAGGTACCTGGGGAAAGTGAGGAGGAGGACTGGAAGATAAGAGTTAAAAGAATGGCCCTTTCAGGAAGCCTTTACTTTATCCACTTTGCACAGTTGTGATTCTGAGCTCTGAAGGATATGTCAAGCAAATAGGCTCGGGGTTTCTCTCCTGTCTACCTGTGCTACACAGGAGCTTTTCTGCTTGTGTCACACATTTACCAAGAAATTAAATTCTTTTGCTCCTCTCAGTAATGGGGTTTGAACTGGGATATAGTCATGCTACACCAATGTCTTAGATCTCTCCTCAGTGAGTGCTAGAAATATTAGTTTTCTTCTGGGCTAAATTGCCTCAGTCTAGCAACTAATTGCACTGGGACAATTTATACATGTTGGATTTATTATCTGTGGTTACGTGGTTGGATCATTTTTCTGCATGCTGAAATGGAGCATAATTGGGCTATTTTTCATAACATATGGAATGTGCCTGTACAGAAGGAGGTTGGCCTACATCAGGTTTTGCCTCACTATTTTTAATAGTTCCAGCAGAGAAGGGGTTTCACTTCTCCACAGGGGTCTTTCCAGACTAATGTTTCTCTGTTTGTTTAATGTCACAGAAGTTGGTCTCTGTCATATTGTTATGAGTGATAAAGTGTAAGTCCTGGTCATTTTTGCGTTGCTTTTTTGGAAACAATGTGAACAAAGTCCAGAAAGAAGTATTACTACAAGTATTTGAATTTTCTATACTAGCAAGATACTATAGTGGCCCACACCAGCAACTTCCTTACAAGAATAGCTGGATTTATTTTATTTTAACACAAAATGGGAATGTAATGCTTGGGAGATGTTCCAGCCTGGCAGTCCTTTATTGGCAGTCCTGCAATCTATTAATGCCTGATTTAAAGTGGACATCTCCAGTAAAAAGTGAATTAATGCATCATGGTCTATGAATAAATTCGGTATAGCAAGATTACCATTTTAGTACTGTTTATCAATGAAACAGTTACCTGACCTGTGATGCCTGAGTTTTTTCTTTGCTTATTACATGGTATAGGCACAGGCATGCTCCAGCAGAGAAGAAACATTTAGAACATTTCCTGAAAATCAATCAGACTTTTCCTCTTTGAACATCTGCTTTTGTTTGGGTTATGTTTTGCTGGTGACTCTTTGAATCACAGCTAAGGAAGAGCCAGACACACAGGGAGAAGATCAGATACTGTCTTTATTCCTTTATGCCTTTACTCTCAAATAAGCTACTGGGTAGGGACAAGAGACACAGCAGGGTAGTAACAATCAAATCTGCTTTCCAGCATATTCCTGTGCTTGGCATCTGGTAAGGAACACGGATGTTCATTTTACATACTGTCTGTGTTGGGCCTTCAGCTTAGGTGTATGTTTTCATGAAAACTGTGTGTTTATTATAACACAAAATGAGACTGTCACACTTCGTAATCCCATTCCCTTCTCCATGTAGTCCCGTGGTATATGTGTCCATGCACATGCCTCTGTGTGTGCATGTGTTACAGTGTATTCAGAATCTTCATACAGCGGGATTACCTGGCAGGTTTTATCTAGGTCAGTTATGCCTTTCATTCAGATTGATTTCTTTAATGCCATGAGCATGAAGCACAAAGACAACTCCCACTTTTCTCTCTAAGTCTGCAGTTCCGAAAGTCTGCTGTATAAAATGGTATTGAGAAAGCTTCAAGGGGGTCAAAAGTGTGGAAAAACTTACAATAAAGTCATATTTCATCTGAATGACTCTTTGGCATGAATTTCAGGTCACTACCTTCCTTTCCAAAATATCCTTGTGTGTGGTGCTCACAGTGTAGGCTCTGTGGCACACCTCCAAGAGTTTGGATCCCATAGAATAAATACCCTTCCATAGAATAACTAAACCTTTAGGTCAGTGCATCTTAGTAGTTTGCACAACAGAGCACTCAGCTGAGGGCTGAGAAATGAAAAGAATGTATTTCTTGTTTAATTTAGTTATTTCTATTTATATCAACACTAGTTTTAAGGCAAAGATCTAGAGCTCAAAGCAATGTTGTCATCTATTAGAAATGTGTGCACTAATGTGAACAAAACTCAATACAACTTCTTCAAAAAATTGTGTGAATGAAACCAAAGTCTAATAAACCCCAGTCTTATCAACAAACACTAGCTCGTATCATAATTGGTTTTGTTACTGTAATATGCATAGACCTGATCCATAATCAGGGCTTTACTCCATGTGTATAAGGCTCTCACGGGGAAGAGACTATGCTATTGTATAAATCTATTGTGAGTAATTGAGTTCTGTTAGAATCTGAGAAGATACAGATAAAACTACAGCTTTCATACAATAAAAAGGTGAGACAAAAATCTTCAGCTAGAGAAAGAGATGAGTGAAGGAGAAATATAATGTAAGTCTATTAAATCATGAAAGTAAGTGACAAGATAAAAGATAACAATTATTTATCTTTCATATAAAGAAAAAACTACAGGGGACCCAATGAAATTATCAGGCAGGAAGTTTAAAACAAATAAAAGGCAGTACTGTTTCTAACAACATATACCGTGATTTTCTTTCACAGGCCATAGTGGAAGCCAAAAGCAGGAAAGCTTCCAAAAGGGGATCAAGAACTGCATTGAGGGTAAGTCAAACAGCAAAAAGCCACAATGGTCTGGATACAGACTCTGTCACTTGGAGTCTTTGAATTATTGACTGTCAGAAGCTGGGAGGATGTGTCATGGAAAGTGCATCAGACAAGTTGTTTATTGGAGTGGTCCAAAATGGCTATCAAATCTTATCAACTCAGTCTCTATCCCAGTCACCCCTTCCTGTGTCAGGTTTATATTTGGAGTGGCATATATTTAAAGGGAAAGGCTTTGGGACAAAAGACCATCATGGTTCAGTCAACAAATTATAAACTTCTCTAAGGAGTGTCTATGCTCCCCTATTACTGCCTTTGTTGTGGCCACTCTGAACGTAAAACTGACAGTTGTAGATGATCAACTGATTTGCCTTAGTTGCATTGGCAAATGATAAAGCAAATAGAGGCACAAGGAAAGAAAATTACTTCTCCAGCCCGTATGTCAGTGGTAGAACTAGACAAACAATTGTTCTTTTTCCATTTCTTAGTCTGCTACCTCCCTTTACCTTCTCCATTTGCTGTACCCTAGTGGCATCTAGTGCATGGCAGAAAAGATGGGTTGCAGTTTGTCCTGAAGATCAATGGAATGGATCACTGATGGAAGATTCCTTAAAATGAGGGTGCTTTAACATGTTTGCTGATTGCAGCTGTGACATTATTGCAAAGTCCTGCTGGTCTTCAGATTTGAAGCCACAGGAGTCTTTATAGGTCAAAACCGATCATTTGTATTGCACTTGGAAAACAGCACCCATATTTCAGCTCAGTGCCTCCTGCAACACCTCTGCCTCTTATCTGATTTATGCTTTCTTTCCATGTACAATGTATTGCAGTAATCCAATCCCAAGTAACTGAAGCATGGATGGCAGCAGCAGTGTCTCAGCATCTGAAAGAAGTGGTTGCAGTCTACCAGCCAGGAGTAAATGCACAAGAAAGTAATTTTGGCATAAGAAGATCTAAGTGCAGCTGAGGATTTTACAGACCTTCACCTTCAGTCCTATGTAAGATAAAGAAAATATTGTGCACAACACTGATGAGCTGAGGGATTGTTAAAATCAGAGAAATATACTACACTGATAATTTACTTCCCTAACAGTATAATGAATACATGACTGCAAGACACAGCCCTTTAATCAGGTTAACAATTGCATATTTCAAGTGCTACTGAAACTTGATTTTTGAAAATTTTCTCTCCTTGTGGTGGGTTGACCCTGGCTGGATGCCAGATGCCCACCAAAGCCGCCCTATCACTCCCCCTTGTCAGCGGGACAGGAGAGAGAATATATAACAAAAGGCTCATGGGTCGAGATAAGGACAGGGAGAGATCATTCACCAATTACTGTCATGGGCAAAACAGACTGAATTTGGGAAAATTAATTTAATTTATTACCAATCAAATTAGAATAGGACAAAGCTAACTCTTAAAAACAGTTTTCCCCTGTCCCTCCCTACTTCTCTGACTCCAGATTTTCTCTACCTCCTTCCCACCAGCAGCAGAGGGGGACAGGGAATGGGGGTTATGATCAGTTCATCGCACGTTTTCTCTGCCGCTCCTTCCTCCTCAGGGGAAGGACTCCTCACACTCTTCCCCTGCTCCAGCATAGGGTACTTCCCACGGGACACAGTCCTCCATGAACTTCTCCAACGTGAGTCCTTCCCTACAGTTCTTCACGAACTGCTCCAGTGTGGATCCCCCATGGGGTCACAAGCCCTGCCAGCAAACCTGGTCCAGTGTGGGCTCCTCTCTCCACGGGTCCTGCCAGGACCTTGCTCCAGCACGGGTTTCCCACGGGGTCACAGCCTCCTTTGGGTGTATCTACCTGCTCCAGCATGGGGTCCTCCATGGGCTGCAGGTGGATATCTGCTCCACCATCATCCTCTATGGGCTGCAGGGGGACAGCCTGCCTCACCATGGTCTTCTCCATGTGCTGCGGGGGAATCTCTGCTCTGGCACCTGGAGCACCTCCTCCCCCTCCTTCTGCACTGACCTCGGTGTCTGCAGAGTTGTTTCTCTCACATCTTCTCATGCTTTTCTCTGGATGCATTTGCAGCTGATGGTTTGGCGGTTTTTCCCCCCTTAACTCTGTTATCCCAGAGGCACTACCACTGTCACTGATGGGCTCAGCCTTGGCCAGCGGCAGGTCCATCTTGGAGCCGGCTGGCATTGGCTCTGTCGGACATGGGGGAAGCTTCTAGCAGCTTCTCACAGAAGCCACCCCTGTAGCCCCCCCCGCTACCAAAACCTTGCCATGCAAACACAATACAATCTCTTACCTAAAGCAATTAAAGTTGTAATTAATTGCACTGAGAACAAACTTAAGAGATGTATAACTTCCCAGAGATGTCACAGAGCTAGATTACCTCTTTCCACTAATGCTGTCTAATAAATAGGTTTCAGGAACACACATTAGTTAACATTAGAAATGCTTTCAAAAATTAATCTAGCCCCAAATTTGCTTGTTCCAGCTGATCTGGTTTAATAATACTTAAATATGCACAGCATGCTTATTTTTGTCTTGTATTTTTTTAGTGGAAAGATCATAAAAAACATCTTAAAAAGTGATTCTTTTACAAAAACACCCAACTTTGCATTCTTAAAGATGAGATCCATTCTTACTTTACATCAGTTTACACTTCACTGACTTTGACAATGTTTCTCCTTATTTTCTCTCCAAAGGGAGGCCTGAACGAGGCCTTAAATTTGTATTCATTTATATAAATACATAGCTAATTCTGATATAGACTAACAGAATCTGGCACACCAACCATCATATATTTCTCACAGACAGTTTCTTGCTCTTGCATTTTTATAACAAGATCTGCAATTTTGGGTGGTTTTTTCTTGAAATCCCAGTTTAGAGAGTTATATTATTTTACAAGAAACTCAACTTTTCTTTTCAGAAAGTGAGCTCCAAGTTCTCATGGCTGCTAAGAGACATTTGGAAAGGTTAATCTGAAAGGATCAAACATTAGAAGGCAAATAATATAAAGATCCCAAGGGATATTACTTTTAAAATCTCATGATTTTTAAACCAGTTTTATGGGATTAAATTGCAACAGGGGAGATTGAGGTTAAACATTAAGAAAACCTTCTGCTGTGAGGATAGTTAAGTAGTAGGACAGTTTGCCTAGAGAGCTTACAATTCTCCACTGGTGGAGCGTTTTAAGAGCAAACTGGACAGGTTTCTATCCAGGAATGTTTAAGCTCTCACTGATTCTGCCTTAAGAGGCGGAGTAGTAATATGAGGTCATGCCGTGAGGTCATCTCTTGCCCCATTTTCAATAGTAATGACTTCTGTAGACTGATTTACCACTTTGAACATGTTGGGTTAACAATGATAAAGGCAAAATTGCTTCATCTAAACCACAGGTAATCATTGCTCATATTGAATTTTTTATCAATATAGCTTAGAAAAATCTTTATAAAATTCAATGTTAGTAGAAAAAAAGGGAATGGATCCGTTTTAAAAAGTTGGGGTTTTCCCCAAGAGTCCTTTCTGTAGGTTCTAAGGGATCTCTATTCAGGATATATCTTTAAATACTCTTATTTTATCAGCCACCAGTAATCCAAATGTACAGGTTTTTGTTTCATTTTTCTATTCTATTCTAAATTTCTTATTTTATTCTTATCCCACTATGATTTTATTTCTAGCATGCTCGTATTTTTTAATTTTTATTGTATCATGGCTTTACAAGTTCTGTTGCATAGTGGCCCAGCTGACATTTAAGGTGGCAGCTTTCTTATATGAAAATAAGATAAGGTTACCTTGTTAGCAACTTGAAAAATCAGGTCAATAAATACTTTGGTAATGACTTTTGAGCCAATTTGCTGTGTGTGGTCTATCTTAGCTGTTAGCAAAGAATGAATGCACTGAACAGCATATATAATATGTGCCCTTGATATAAGAACTCCTCGGAAATAACTAGCACTGTAAGAGAGAACAGAAGGGTCTAGAGGAGTCAGGATATTGTTTCCTGCCCCGCAATCTAAGATCAAAGCACAGAGCTGAAAGCCTTGGAAGGCAGCAGATACAAACTCCAGTAAACATCCCAGTAACTCTCTCTCATATGCAGGGACATGCAGAAAAGCTATGTGAGGGACATTTTGTTCCAGCTAAGAAATCAAGAATTTATGTGGAGGGAAATGTCAGAAGTGTGGTTCTTTGTGTAATGCTGAATCTGTACCATTCTGCACTCATTCTCAATATTGAATGAGGTCTTATATAGAAAAAATATATATCAAAGCTTCTGCTATAATGCATACCTTTAACACAAAGAAAAGCTGAATTAAAATTTTGCCAAGTTAATCAAGTATTATTTAGCTTTGCCATGCTTCATGTTACAGCCTAAATAATACTACTCTGAAGGCATTTTCAAGAAAAGAAAAATTTGCACAACTCTTAACATCCTCCCCCCAGCATTGCCAATTGGATTTTACTATCAGTCTTCAAAATAGACCTTTGCCCTTATTAATTATTTATTCAATTTGGAGGAGTATTTCTATTTATGTATTTATTGTTATTATTTCTTAATTGGCAGAATGCTATTTGCAGTTGGTCCAGTGTGCCTGAGGTAGCACATTAAAATGACCTTTTTCTGCATCGCAAAAGTTGAGGGATTCCTAAACTTCATGTTGTGTGCTCTATAGGCAGAAGAAACCATCTACCATGACCCAAGGAGTGGTTAGAAGAACTCCTAGAGATGGTCTTCTGAGGCCTGGTGCTGACTCCAAGCACTATCAGCCAGTTCTGCTCTTCCTATGCCTGCTAATACAGTTGCCTCAGCAGATCCTATGAATTCCTAATGTAGTGCTGTGCTGCTGGTGCTTTGGGCTGGGCACAAGTTTAGAAACAAATAAACAAAAAAGGCAAGTCTTAAACTGTAAATGCAATGTGGTCTGTCTCAGCTTTAAATAATACAGAAGTTGTGTGTCTCAGCTTTTAAATAAAAGGGCCATTATAATAAATTTCTTGCACTTGTCCTACTCCTACCTTAAGGGCCCCAAACCAGGCACTGAAGAATCACAGAATCATAGAATGGTTTGGGTTGGAAAGGACCTGAAAGATCATCTAGTTCCAACTTCCCTGCCATGGGCAGAGACACCCTCCACTAGACCACATTGCCCAAAGCCTCATCCAGCCTGGCCTTAAACACTTCCAGGGATGGGGCCTCCACAACCTCTCTGGGCAACCTGTTCCAGTACCTCACCACCCTCACAGTAGAGAATTTCTTTCTAACATCTAATCTAAATCGACCCTCCTTCAGCTTAAACCCATTACCCCTTGTCCTGTCACTACACTCCCTGATAAACAGTCCCTCACCAGCTTTCCTGTAGGCCCCTTCAGGTACTGGAAAGCCACAAGTAGATCTCCCCGGAGCCGCCTTTTCTCCAGGCTGAACAATCCCAACTCTCTCAGCCTGTCCTCATAGGAGAGGTGCTCCAGCCCTCTGATCAGCTTCGTGGCCCTCCTCTGGACTCTCTCCAACAGCTCCATGTCTCTCCTGTACTGGGGCCCCCAGAGCTGGATGCAGTACTCCAGGTGGGGTCTCACCAGAGCAGAGTAGAGGGGCAGAATCACCTCCCTCGACCTGCTGGTCACACCTCTTTTGATGCAGCCCAGGATATGGTTGGCTTTCTGGGCTGCAAGCGCACACTGCCGGCTCATGTTGAGCTTCTCATCAATCAACACCCCCAAGTCCTTCTCCTCAGGGCTGCTTTCAATCCATTCCTCGCCCAGCCTATAGTCGTGCTTGGGATTGCGCCGACCCACGTGCAGGACCTTGCACTTGGCCTTGTTGAACTTCATGTGGTTCGCACGGGCCCTCCTCTCCAGCCTGTCAAGGTCCCTCTGGATGGCATCTCTTCCCTCCAGCGTGTCGATCACACCACACAGCTTGGTGTCGTCAGCAAACTTGCTGAGGGTGCACTCGATCCCACTGTCCATGTCTCCGACAAAGATGTTGAATAGTGCCGGTCCCAGTACCAACCCCTGAGGAACACCACTCGTCACCGATCTCCACTTGGACATTGAGCTGTTGACCACAACTCTTTGAGTGCAACCATCCAGCCAATTCCTTATCCACCGAGTGGTCCATCCATCGAATCCATGCCTCTCCAATTTAGAGAATCCAAAAGCATCTGGTTTATAATGTGAGTATGCTCACATGCTATTAATTCAATTGCAATTTGTCAGTTCAGGTCAAGAAGAGTGCTTCCTGGTACTCCATTCAGTAAAGAGAGGAGTCAAGTACACACTCCATTCACTAGTAGTCATAAGCCATATTCCTTGTTTTAGTTTTACTGTTTCTTGCATCCAAACCAGTGTCCCCCAACCATCCTCAGTCTACTGTGCACATGTATCCATCCCTCCAGCTCTACTTTATGGAAAAGAAACAAGCAATACATATTCTCGCATCAACTCTATAGTTCGATGTTTGCTATTAATAAAAGAATCTGGCTACCTCAGGAAGTCTTACTCACTTTTTATTCCTAGAGGGTGAAAAAGTTACTGAAAATCAATATAACTACTTTTACTTTTGCAATATCAAAGTTAATGCTGCTCAATGGAAAAGACTCAGCCTTTCCAAAATGTCTTTCTCAACATTTCTCCTCTGAAACTTCACACACTCTCTTGAGAATTGCAAAAAGTCAGCCTAAATATAAATACAGAAATATGTAACATTCTTAGGAAGGGTTATAAAAATGAATCAAAGCAATATGCCTCTTGTTCCTCCAGCAATACACCAAAAATGCAGTAGGCATCTTCCTCGTAAAAATGTAATTTGTTAGATACACAAAAGAAGATAGAGAGCCAAAACCTGCTGCCAGTTAAGCCTATCTAAATCTGAAGTAATCACTTTGTCATCCCAAACCTTCTACCTCAGATCTATACTGGTGTAATTGAGAGGAGATATTTGGCTCAAAATATAGATTAAGCAGTTCCTATGCCTTCCTCTGATTTTGAATTAAAACAGTCTGTAGTTTAAAACTCTCACTCTCTCTACAATGTAAATCTCCAATGGTGCCATTGAAGTCAGTGGATTTACTATGAACATAGTATAACCCATAAATTTTACTTCCTGATCTCCAAATACATTTAACATAAGAATAAAGCCTAATTACTTTTTTTTTTTGGGGGGGGGGGGTATTAGTTTTAAGGTAAAATAGAAGAATTAGTTTAAAGTAAATAAATCCTTGTAACATTGTAATTGTTGATTAGCCTTAATGGGGATGGATTAGGAGGGTGAATAGAATAGAATAGAAGAGTTGATGCAAAGCTGAAATAAGGCATCAAGGCAAAAGCAGGGCTTAAGTAGAGACAAGAGCAAGAAAGTAAGTTCAGAAAAAAGAAAAAAACAGGAAGAAGCCTCGAGTAGGCATCCTCCTGCACCCAGAGGTGAAAGACAAAAGACAGGAGGGTCCATTTCCAAAAGGTCAAACAAGCCTGTTTCAGAAGCATACCTCTGATGTAATGATATTTTGGGAATGACAATGGCTATTGCTCATAGACATTGCTCATCTCCATAATGCCACTGTGACCCTCATTTCTCACAATGAGTGCTTGTGATGATGTCACTGGTCAACTCCAGGCAGAAAAGTATACAATAGTGCTCTTTTTTTTTAAGAGGTCTTAATGTCATGTACCATTGGAGGCCTGATTCCAATCCAACTCTTTACAAAACCACCAAATTATCAATAATCTCTGTTTTATATTGCTGTTGGTGTGCATGTGCAGGGTCAGGTTGAAATGCAAGCTCAAGTCCACTCCCTGTTTCAGTTCTAGAATTGTCTGAAGGTGATAGAATAGCATTAACATCTTCTTTGCTGAAGTGATTAATAATGGTAACTGAGTGCACATAGTGATTTATTTGACAAGCCAATTAATCATCAAGGTATTGTAGCACAGGATTAGGAGCACAGACTTCAGAGAAGGGTCAAAGTTAGAGGTCAGGAAGGCGTTTAGCAACCATAGGAGAAGATGAAGAATCCAAGAGGTGAAAGGAAAAGAATATCATTAAATATCTGAGAAATGTGAAATAGCTTCTAATATTTTTCTTCTAAATTCTAATTTAATTTTGAGAGCTTTGAAAGTTTCAAGGAGCAGGAGGACTCTGCAGCATAATAGTCTCTCATCATTTATTTTTGTGTAGAGGAACACCTTGTGCCTACCTCTTTCTCACAGCACAACATAGTTTGTATAATATTGGGAATAACACCTTTAAGTTGTGTAGCCCCAAGCACAGAAGTTTGGAAAATGGCTATAAGAAACCAAGTACTACTATACAAAAGCAGTTAAAGCTAGTATCTTTCAGTCATTTTATAATAAACACTGCATTGCATCTGAGAATTATACTGAATGGAAAAACAGAGCTGTTAAAATTTTTAGAGTTGAATCTGTCTGGAATACAGTGGCAAGACAGTCAAACCTGTATCAACAAGCAATGGGCTTTTGGAAAACCATTAGCAGATTGGATGATTTCTGACACTAACAAGTTCACTTAGTATGTGAAACTTTTCCCTGTTGCTTCAGAGAATAAGCTATGATCATGAGTATTTAAGGAGCATTTATTTCAGTATTTATTTACTCCTTTATTTAAGAAGTATTGATTTCATAAAAATTAAGCCTGTAAGAGGTTTTGAACCTAAAGACACACCCAATATGTAGCCAGAAACAAGATGGTGCTGGAAGAACCCAGCAGTAGGAAAATAAAAAGTAAAACTTAGGTCACAGAGGGGCCAGCTTCCCCCTGTTAAGTAATAAACATAGTTGAATACAGTTGCAGAGGAGTTGGAGGTCAGCTTCCAGAGAACAAAGTAGTTTTTAGTGGAGTAGAGAATAAAGCTGGAAGAGCACAACCAACCTACAATTTGCGTCTGAGTTTCCTTTGCTTGAAAGTTCAAGGTCAAGAGAAACTAAACAGGTTTCTTGACTTGTAAAAAGAGGAACCAACATAGAAGACACATTTGATTAATGCAAAGGAAGAAACTAACAGAATGCTTTGTTTGTACAGAGACACAAAAGCATTGAATAAAGATGTAGAAAAGAAAACATGTTTCAATAACCAATCAAGGAAGAAAATTTGGGCCATATGGCTGATGTCAAACAACTATCTAAAACAGACGCACCAGTCTGTGCCCTTACGCCATCAGTGTACATGTTCAGAATATTTAACACTCCTTTAAGGAACTACTTGAGACTCTTATTTTGATTTGTCTGGGGCCATGAGCTGTTTCTTTGGAATATAAAACTTTTTTTATGGTATTGAGATTAAAAAGATTTAGTGACATTTTTATCCAGGAGAAAGCCAACATCTAGACTCTCCTGGCAGGTCTTGTGGGAGAGGGAGAGCTGTTGGGTTAAAGATTAAAAAAACCAAACCACCCCAAACCACAGAATAGTCTAGGAAAAAATATACCTTGGAGTTAATACAGAGAGCTGCACAGACAAATCCTGATAATTTTGAGATCATCATCAATACTGACCTTACAAACAAGAACAAGAAACAGAGGTGAGAAATTCATACTCAACTGAAAATCGCCACATGAAAAGATGCCAGTTTGCACTATAACTTGCAAAACAACAGATCAGGTTAAAAACCTTCAGGAAATAATTTAAGCTATTAGCACAGATTGCCTGGTCATTTCCCAAGTCAAAGCTCCAGTCCTAGGTGATATGTTACTTTGATCATGATACATTACTTATTGGAGCAAACTAATGAAAAAGGATCTGGAAGGTCATTGAGCGACTAAAAATCTGAAAAAAAGGTATAGAAACTTTTTATGAATAATAACACTAAAGATACTGGCTTGGCGTGTTACAAATGACAAAAATACAGCAGAAAGGCTACGCTGGTCTCACATGAAAATATTGCCCCCTGAAGCAAAGTAGGCATAGATTTGTTTGTGTCAACTACAGAACTTGGTACTCATTCTAGATCATTTTTCTTACTTCCCCAAGAGACTGCAACTAGATACTATTCTATACAGGCATTTGTTCAAATCTGGGAGTTTTGCTAGATGTTATGCACCTGATATTGGAAGCCATTTAGAGGCATATTTAGTTCAGGAAGTTTTCAGTGAAGTTTTTGCCAAGGGACTGGGAATAATATAAATGGCAGTAAAAAGACAGAAGTCAGATTCCTTTAGGTAACTACAGAACAGAACCAAGGAAACCTGGTTTATCACCCACAGAACTGGAAATTTGTAGTCGTAGAAACTCCTCGCTAAAATCCCAACATTTTTGGAAGTAGACAACTCAGGAGGGACAAGACAAACAATTCAGTACGAATTTAATATGGAAGCTACTAACCAACAACATACATACACACTAGATACAAAGATCTAGTTCAGTAAACCACAGGCTGCTGTAGGCTGGAAGGCAGAATTACTGTATTTTGCCTGTTCTTGTGCACTTTCCTACCACTGACTGCTTTCAGAGAAAGGACAGTGGCTATACAGTTCATCGCTATATATTCTTTGTTCTGTCCTGATATGGAATTTCCTACACAGTGGACACCAAAGATAACATAAAGCACTGGTGTTGTATGATGTTTCCCCATTGTCTTTGGAGATTCTGGATAGACCCATAACGAAAAGGAGAAAGAGACAGGTTATCCAGTCTCTGGATGAGAGGGAGGAAATGGATACAAAGTTGGCTGTTTCACTGAGAATTCCTTTATGAGGGAAGAGCCACAAAAGACAATGGCAGCCTAGGCTCAAAACGTATGAACATATGAGCATATTCTTCATATATTTGAAGAATTTGTTTTGCTGATTCTTGAAACAATAACACAAATATTTCAAAGGAGCTGCACAAATCTAAGCAGCAGCTGAAGGATAACTGAATGGCACTACCTAGTTTATTCAATAGGTTTACATAAATATTTGTTACATACATAATTTCTATTAAATATTAAGTTTTGACTGAGAAAGGAGAATGTGATTAGGCTGTATTACAGAAATGAAGTGGTGACTATTCACATTTGTCCTGGTTTTGACTGAGATAGAGTTAATTTTCTTTCTAGTAGCTGATATAGAGCTGTGGTTTGGATTTAGTATGAGAATAATGTTGATAACACACTGATGTTTTTAGTTGTTGCTAGGAAGTTGTAGTGTCTACAGTAAGTCAAGGACTCTTCAGCTTCTTACACCCTACCAGGTGCACCAGAAACTGGGAGAGCACAGCCAGGACAGCTGACCCAGACTGGCCAAAGGGATATTCCCTAACATATAACTGGGGAAGCTAGTTGGGAGCCGGGATCGCTGCTTGGAAACAGACTGGGCATCATTTTTCTTATTTTCACATGTGGTGAGCAATTGCATTTGTGCATCACTTGTTATACACACACATATATATATAAAAATACAATACTTATTATTATTCTCTTCCTTTGTTATCCTATTTAACTGTCTTTATCTCAACCCATGAGGTTCTTTTTTTCCCTTCTCCTCCCCATCCCACTGGTGGGGGCAGGGGTGATTGAGTGGCTGCATGGTGCTTAGTTGCCAGCTGGACTTAAATCACAGCAGTCTTTGTTGGCACCCAGCATGGGGCATGAAGGGTTCAAGATAACAGATTTGATTGGAATGTGCTAGATCAAATTTGTAGATGTTATTTCTGTTTAGCTATTAATTGGCAGGCTCCTGTGCTTGCCACGGGGCTTGCTTGCCTCACTGTGTATTAGAGTCTAGTGCTCGTTAGTGGCTGCATTTTGCTTTCATTGCTCGCTGTACGGCTCGCTGTACTGCTGATCATCTTACTGTGCTATGCCTGGGAACATTTCACAACAGCAATGGCGATGCGCCTGGGCTGGCAGATGGCCAGGGCATCGCTGCTGTTCCCATGCTGCTGTCCTGGACAGGCTGGAACTCCTGTGTGCACTCAAGTTGAAGGGGTTGTGACCTGTGGATGAGTCCATGTGGGAGCAGGATATCCTGAAGCATCTGTGGCTGTGGATAAGTCCATGCCGCAGCAGATACACCTTGAAGAATCAGTGGCTGTGCATGAGGTCATGCTGGAACACCTCAAAGCGTGTGGTCATGGATAAGCCTGTGACAGAGCAGGTACACCCCTGGATGGACTGCAGCCATGGGTAAGGCCATGTTGGAGCAGGTTTACTTCTGAAGGGACTGTGATTGTGGGTAAGGCCACACAACATGTACATCTCTGAAGGCATTGTGGCCCATGGAGAAGGCCAGAAGATCTCTCCCCCATCCCACAGCGGAGGGAGTGAGCAAGCAGCTGCGTAGTGCTTAGTTGCCAGCTGGGGTTAAACCATGACAGCATTAAAGGGAGAGTTCACCAAGAGGCATCCCCTTTTCAGCCCTTAAAGCCTGTAAGGCTGTATCCCCAGTATTACGGGTGCCCAGGCTAAGGACCAGGCTGGTATCTCCTTGACCACAACATTGCTCATGGCTCAGACTGTTGGTGTCTGCACTGCAGAAGGGCATTCTGAACTCAGGCAACGCAGCACGCAATCACTGCCGGCTGGCTGACTTGACTGTCAGTCACATGCTATTGTTGCCAAGTCAGGCTGTGACACTGAAGTGGCTCTGCAACAGCCCATGCAGACTGATGCAAACTGTGTTGTAGTTCAAAGTTTTTCTTACCACCTCTGCCACCAGCAGTGCCTGAAAGTTGTCCCCAGCCCTCCAGATGCAAGCATAGATCCACCCACAGAAGATGCGGGTCAGAGGCAGAAGGGCACCTAGTTCTGTAATTGCGACAGCTCTGAATGTTTGCTTGCTGAAATAAACCTTGGTTTGGGCTCCTGCTGTGATCAAACTTGTTTCCAGCAGACAGCAACTTTAAAACTAGCAAGAATAAAGTGAGGAGTTTGACAAGGTGTCATCAGAAAAACTTTTCCAAAAACACGGGGAGGCTGTTAGAGCTTTTTCAGTATAATTCCTAATGTGACAGGGACTAAAACTGAACCTTTGGTCATTCATTTTAGATTTAAAACTTCCTGGGTCACTATGCTAAAACTACTCAAGGTAATTTTTAAGGCAGAAGTCAAAGAAGTAATCAATGCAATTTAATTTGGACATCCAGGTTGTAAAATTAAGCATTAATTCTGAGAGGTGGACAGCATTGCACTGTCCTCAAAAGAACATTGCAGATGTCACATTGCAGGTGAGGCCATAATAAAAAAATCATAGCAATGACTGGCCAGTGGGATTTTCTTTTACAAAAAAGCAGAACATGTTGTAAATAGTTATCCTGTTTTTCCAAGTAATGGGACATGGATTGGTCATGTTGAAAACATATAGGGATGTTGTAAACATAATTTTAATAAACTAGTACACACTTCACAAACTGCTTTAGGACGTCACAATGAACTGACTTACAGCACATCAAGTACTTTGGAGCATAAATCCAATTTCCTAATCACCACTGTTTTGTATTCTCTGTATTATTACAGGTCTATGAAGTTTAGCTAGAAATAAGAGACCTAAATATTTCAGTGGATAGCATTACCATAGCAGTTATGTGAAATACACATATATTCATCTTTTGCCTCAGGGCATAAACTTCAGCTTTGTGAATTACCCTTTTTCACGGAACAGGTTTAATTTTTGCACAGCAGTTCCCATCTGACGATAATACCAGTTTCAGGGGGACTTGTCCTCTGCTTGATGCAGTGAAATCCTTCTTTTCTCACTGTCATCCTCAGAAGACAGTGATATAACAGCTATAGGCTTTCTCCTTTGCAGGCATTTGAGAAACAAGCTGTAGTCCCTTTTTTTTTCATCCTGGAACATGGAGGTGGAACTTTCACTGATCTCTTCCTCTTGTAGACACTATGGCTTGTCTCCAGGTGCAGTCATGAGCAAACCGGTATGTTATGTGGAAGACACAGCTGCAATTTTCCTTAAGCTCATGCACATTTAGGAATGCTGATGAACTCCTAAAAATATGTCAATATATTTAATGCACTGACCTATCAAGAGTACAGGTGAAGATGGAAAGATGGTTGAGACTGAGACAAATGAGACTGCAACCTTTCTGCCAGCACCACCAAAACCAAGGTCAGCTTTTGTTTCAGTAATTGGGAGCTTGTGCTATGACTGCCTGTCCAACGAATGGGACTATGAATGTATTCTTTCTTATTTCCAATTCTTCTAACACATGATATGAACAATTTCCAGATGGAAATCATCTTTCATTTAGCAGGGCTGGAGATAGAAAAAAAGGTAGTAAGGAGGCAATTCTGCTGCTAAGACTGTTGACCTAAGTTAAATACTTCATAGTTATAGAGAAATCAAATGAAAAATAATAGGCTCAGTAGTCGTCCAGAATATGATATTCTGTCTTCAACTGAGGCTAATCTTGAAAACATATGGGAGATTCCCAATTACGAATTCAGCGAACCCAACTTGAGTATCAAAATGACGCAGAAATAATGTAGTATTTGAGAGCCACTGAAGTCTTACTCCTGTGCAATATTATGCATAATGAACCATTTAAAAGTGAAGAAAGGATTAATGTTTTATAATAAAGTAATTGCAAAATGATATAAAATAAAAAAGACAATTATGAAAGTCATCAACAATTTAAATTCTGTTATAAGTACTTTTTTGTGTGAAGGTCATTGTAGCTTCAAGGTACTAATTTTCTTTTTTGTCATGTTTGCCACAAGGAGAAGAAAAGTAAGCAAAATGAGATTCAGCTTTTACTCAAAAATAGACCTCGGAGCTTCCAAGAGCAAGTCAATTCCCCAGAAACAGGATTTTTATGGAATTGTGAAACATGATATTCATGTAATCTCATTTATGCCAAACTACACTTTCGTCTAAGTCAAATCCTTTGATTTGCAATTTGTTGTATGCATCCACTCAGTGATGACACTGTTAAAATGGGTAAGAGATTCTATTGCATGTTCTTCAAATGTGTGCTTATTCTAGAAAATAGTTTGGAATTTAGAAAATTACAGATGCATTGACCCATGATTTTTTATATTATTATTTTTAGTCTCTGCTTTTCATAAAACATAGGAGGCTCTGAATGTTAAACCGCAACAATCATACGCATCACAATAAACAGTTCAGAAACACACATTATGATGCTGTGGATAGGAGCAGATTTTCAGGCACAGTGACCACATACAGCATCCTCTCAGGGAAGACGGAAAAAAGTCCATGAGGAGAAGCTTGTCATATCAGGTGCCCCGATTGGCCTGATCCCCACATTTGCCAATGGAGTTCACTGATATATTTATTATGTAAGCAGGGCTAAACTGCTTTCTCTAAGAAACACGTGCGCACACGTACACTTGATGTGCCTCTTTCAGATCCAGTATTGATTATTACTTACCATTGAAATAAATGGTTCATAAAAGCAATAATATCCATCATGTGTAAGCATGAAATCATATGTATTTACTGCAGAAATGACATCTGAAGCACCTCAAGATTTTACTAATATGCTTAAAGCATCTGTTGGGCTTGGATCCAACCTTGATAATACCATTCCACAGTGCCGTTTTGACTGCAGCTTGAAACATTAAGAGTCTGCATATAGTGTTACTAGTGATCTGTCTCTGGACTTATCTTCAAACTCCACCACTGAGTCAGCATCATAGCATCTTCTCTCATTTCTTACCAGTTGACCATTCATATGTAAATCTGTCATTTATTTATCCAGCAGGTTGGAAGACATCATTTCCATTTCATAGGAAATTCCAATAGTTCCATTTTTTTTCTAATTCCATGTCAAGACTAAAAGCCAACATTTCAAAAACATTTGTAGTAAAATTAAAATCGTTCAATCATATCACTTCATGACTTTGTTGAAACATTTTAAGAGAAAATAAGTACAATATGCAATTTAACATAATGCATTATATATATTATAAAATAAAGATAAATATTTTAATATAATTTAAAAGTCTAAAGGAATAATATCTAAACCATGAAGTTAAAACTAAGCTCTGCACATTACTGACATAAATTTTTAAAAACTATTTTAGTAGTGTAAACCAGAATGAAATCTGAAGAAAATATCTTCTACTTTCTCATTCAAAACTATGACGATATTTGTTTCTAAAAACTTTTTTAATTTGATAAGATAGCATTTTCAAAGAAAACTAGCTTCCTTTTCTTAATCAGTTCTTATGTAATTTGACTCAATTATACTCCTGAAAAAGCAAGACCCTTCAAAATCTGGAAATGTTCCTCTACTATTTAAGGTATTACTCTTCTTGGCCCACGACTGTAATGAGCTAAAGTGTAGAGATGCAACGCAAGGATGGGTATGGTCCCAGCACTAATTAACGAGCCTTTGGCCTATGCACCAGATGATGCCCCAAGGTGGGTTACATCCCATGGACATATTTTCTTATAGCAGCCCACAAGACCAGGATATCCTTGTATGGGGCTTCAAAAGCCAGGCAGAAGGTACCTGATACTAATGTGCAATGTGGAACACCTATTCAGCCCTCTCACTTTTCACTGATGTACCTGCAGCTCTATGCAAACTTGTGCACATCTCTAAGCGTGCATGTATACAAAAGGTATAGGCAGATAACCAACTGGAAGAAATGCATCATGGTTTCAACCACAGATAAGTATTTGGTCCTGTACAGAGACTGTAACTGAAGGTAAACAACAGTTCTATTGAATATTCAATTTATCCTACAAGATGTCAGTAAAAATAACAAAGATCTTTTTTGCTATAAATAATACAGATTACTCTTTCAGAATTTTATAACTTCAGCAATGCTGTCAGAAGTATGTAAGGCAAAATTCCCTGTAATATCAGTATTTCATATGTCACACTGACATCCTCCACAGCTTTTTCTTTAGGCTTCAGTGGTTAGAGTGAAGATGGGTGAAGTGGCATAAACTAGCTCGAGCGCTTTACTGCCAGCTCTCATTCTGGATGAGCTTGTTCAGCCTGAATCTCTCTCTCTATGACATAACATTGCACAGTAGCCAACCCTCATCTCTGGCTGTTGTGAATACAGGAAGGAACAAAATAATTCATACTTGATTTTGAAAAAGTTATTTTGGAGCAACTTTGAATTAGCGACTAATCACAGGTTGCTGGAGCAAAAGGGCTCATGTCTTACCAAACAGATTCCAAACAGTCACATTAGAATGGGTGAGAAATGGAATTTTCACGTTCATACCTTTGTCACCTCTTCGATGAATGATAGTAATAGGATGACCATAGCACAATGCTTTTGTGCACTTACAGTCGTAATACTGTAGAGTATTGTAACACATCTCCCTAGCAACGCAAGCTACTGAAAGCACATCAAATTTGTCCTCTGCTCAGTAAAATTGCTTACTATAAAATACTGAATTGACTTCAAGATCACAGCTTCCCCTAAAGGCATTCAATTGTGTGGGCCTGGCATATTTGAAGTTTGGGTAGGAATGACAACTTGGACCTTGAACACTTTTCAGTGATGGGAAAGTTTATATGTGCAGATGGAACTGCCGTTATCGAGCTCTCCCAGGAACAAATTGCCATCAAAAATCTTGCTGTTTCCAGCCCAAATGCAAGGTTTAATTCTGTGATTTGTCTCCTCTAATGTATTTATCTTCTCTAATAGATATATTAAAGTAATGCACCATTCAAAATAAGGCATTCCAGGCTTCCTTCTACAGAAGCAGGGCAAGGGGACAAGCTACATGTTGCAGTCGGCAATTTATTGCCTAATGCTCCTAATTTATTAGTGCAAGTGACATCGAAGGCCACTTCTAGGGCAGCTGATCCACATGAACTTCCCCACCCTTCTCAGGCCCCTTGAGGGTACTCTTGGGTTAGACAGAGGTAGAAGGCTCAAGAAAACGTACAAGTGCGAAAAAATGCTTCAGTTAATCAGAAAGGTAGATTGTCAACGCAGCATGCTCCGTAACTGTAGGCAGCAACAGCAGCTGTTTGCTCTGTGCTTAAAAGCAACAGCTCTTCTGACAACATAAATTCCATTAAAGAATTCTAGTATTTAAAAGGTGATTAGGTTGTAGTAATTTATTCTAGTTTTATTACAATGTTTTTTCCTAAGGGATCCTAAAAGGTTGTTACTGTTTCTCATAAAGCACTTTTACTCCTAATAATCAATATCGATTTTACTATATCACATTATTGCTTAGATTTATTGTCTTGGTTTGTGTGGAACTTAGGTATTAATATCATTTAAAAGAAATGAGATAGAGTGCTCTGCTTCGAAATTCCACATTAAAAATAATTAGCTTTTCCTCTCATTTCCAGATAATACAAAAGCATTTACACTGAACTAGAGCTTTTATATTTAATACATTTCTTTTGTTTTTCTGAGTTAGAGAGTTTAAATAAATAAGGGGATAACAGGGCCTTTCTTTTGGCAACATACACATATCAACAAAGCATCCTCTCACCTCAGTGGGAATCTAGCTGAGGTGAGAATTAGGCCTCTCATAAATTTGAGGAGATACACAGTTCACTTCCAATGTGTTATCAAGTGTTGATCAAAACCAGTTACGCAATTCAGGCAATAAAGCTTTGACCAAAACCGTTTTCTTTGTGAGAACCCTTATGTATTCCATCACATATGCTTAAGAAACTTGTTTATCTTTGGTGAGCCTAAATGTTTGTTAACTCAGTTCTGTCCCATAGCTCCCACTTACATTTATCTGCCCTGGACAGTTTCTACCACAGTGTGCACAAAAAAAGTGGAGCAGCCTCCTCCAGAGTACTTTGCAGGATCTTCTGTTCTCTGCACTGCAGGGTTATATTTTACATATCAGAAATGTGATGGCAAAGAAAGAGAAGCATTTTTCAAAAAGAAATTCTAGCCTTTTACTTTCCATTCATTCCAGGACAAGTAATTTTTCCACAGAAGCAGATTTCTTTTTAAAACAAGAATTAAAGAAAATTTAGTGTCCTATCCTCTGCAACTAGCTGATCTGAGCCATATTTACTGCAGAGACATCAGAAGCAATCGGACTGAAAGAAGCAGAGATTTATTTCTCTGTTTTGGAAGAACTGGTGTGTGCTTCAGTATGACTTGTCTTTGGGGGTTTTTTTAAGCCATATATTAGCACAAAATGAACTTACTTGTGATTCAACCCACTTTACACCTTTATTTTATAAATTATCTGAAAAGCATCCCCAAAATAAACAAATTATAATGATGTCAGATTTATGCAATGCCTTCATATGGATTTCCAAAGCACTTTCAAACAATACATCCAGAAATTACTTCAACAAATATTAGGAAACAACCATTTCAGGTGAGGTATATGGACGATATTAAATGCTGAAGACAGTACCAGATATCAAGTTAAGACAAGGAGTGCAAAATAATATTAAGTACTTTTACACTGCATAAAACAATGGGGTCTAGTTCTGAGGTGAGGCCCCTAAGGCACTCTTATAGTCATAATAAATAGCAACAATATTATAACATCCTTTTTCAGAATTATAAGAAGAGTGAAAAAATGTATAAAAATTTTCTCTTCAGGAAATTATATGATAGATTTTTACAAGAATTCCATTTTAATCATATATCAGCGTATATAGTAAAGATACTATGTAATAGAAGCAGGCTGATGGTCTTGAAACACTCCTGACTATAAGCCAAAATGTTAATGAAGCACCAAAGTACTTGGAAACATGGTCTTCCAGGTCATTTCCAATCTAAGCACTACAAGCCTGATCCTTATTTGCAGAGAATTCAAGTACATATTGCACATCTTCCTGGTTGTTTTGTCAAGGGACAGAAGGATGTGTTATCACAAGGACTTCAGTAATTAAGAAGAAATGAAATCAGAATCCTTTCAGTCTGTTCATATTCTGAATTTTGCAGAACAGGAGGACCTCATCCAAATTTTTTTCAATATAGTATAAATATATCCACTCACTTCACTGAGGCTTAGATAACATCTAAAGTAGGTGGGAGTAGGTTGTACTTATCTCGAGCATAGAATTTGCTTTATGGACAGCTAAAATCTTAGAATAGACTTTCAAACCAAAAATGAACATCAAATGCCAAATTGCTACGGATTTTTCATGTAAATTCCAATAGATTCTACTGGAAGGCATGACAGAGGAAGTATAAAGGCATCATAACTCAACATACATTATACTCTTTGCAGCTTTGCAGCCAAGCTTTGCTCTGGGATCTTTGGGTGTTCTTCCCAGGGGAGACAACAGAATAGAGGCTATACTTGCAGTTCATTGTAGATGATCCTGAATACAAAAGGTCTCTGAACTGTCCAAATCACCACTTTATTCTCACCAGAGTTTATGGACTAAAATGTATTATCTTTCCCTTGTAAGTCATTACAAAGTCAATGGAAATATATAGAAAATGACCAAAGCAAAACTCCAGTACTTTAGCAAACAAGAGGACAGGATGTTTATGCAATTGATACAAAGCCAAATAGTCCAATTTACTACTTAAAACTATGGTTTACAATAATCTGTTGTATTTCCAACTGGAGGACTGAATTATCTACAACCCCACCATTCCTCTCTATAACTTGCTTTTGGTATCTATGTGGTGGGTTGAGCCTGGCTGGGGGCCAGGTGCCCACCAGAGCCGCTCTCTCACTCCCCTCATTCACTAAACAGGGGAGAAAAGGCATAATGAAATGCTTGCAGGTCGAGATAAGGACAGGGAGAGATCACTCACTAATTATCGTCACGAGCAAAACAGACCAAACTTAGAGAGGGAATTCATCTAATTTATTACTAGGCAAAACAGAGTAGAGGAATGAGAAAATAAAATCAACTCTTAAAACACTTCCCCCAACCCCTCCCATCTTCCCGGGCTCAACTTCACTCCCGGCTTCAACGTTCCCCCCCCTCAGCGGCACAGGGGGACGGGGAGTGGGGGTTACGGTCAGTTCATCTCACGGTGTTTCTGCCGCTTCTTCATCCTCAGGGGGAGGACTCCTCTCATCGTTCCCCTGCTCCAGCATGGAGTCCCTCTCATGGGGTGCAGACCTTCAGGAGCAAACTGCTCCAGCGTGGGGTCCCCCACAGGGTCACAAGTCCTGCCAGCAAACCTGCCCTGGCGTGGGCTCCCCTCTTCACGGGTCCACCGGTCCGGCCTGGAACTTGCTCCAGCGTGGGCTTCCCACGGGCCGCAGCCTCCTTCAGGTGCCTCCACCTGCTCCGGTGTGGGGTCCTCCACGGGCTGCAGGTGGAATCGCTACACCCCCTCATCCTTCCTCCATGGGCTGCAGGGGGACAGCCTGCTTCACCATGGCCTTCACCACGGGCTGCAGGGGGATCTCTGCTCTGGCGCCTGGAGCTCCTCCTCCCCCTCCATCTGCACTGACCTTGGTGTCTGCAGAGTTTCTTACATCTTCTCACTCCTCTCTCCGGCTGCAAAAGCTCTCTCCCTCCAAGTGTTTTTCTACTTCTTAAATATGTTATCACAGAGGCGCTGATTGGCTTGGCCTTGGCCAGCGGCGGGCCCGTCTTAGAGCCGGCTGGCATTGGCTCTATCAGACACAGGGGGAGCTTCTAGCAGCTTCTCACAGAAGCCACCCCTGTAGCCCCCCCACCACCAAAACCTTGCCACGCAAACCCAACACATTCCACCCCTCGCCTCTGTGAATCACATATTTAAGAATTATCACTAAAATATACATTCAACACAAAAGCTACACACACTAATCACATCAACAAGGAAAAAGAAAAAAAAAATTCCCCCCACCAGAATCAAAGCAACACTATCACAACACTAAACAAGAGTAGACAATACACACAGAATCCACCTCCCGTCCCTTCACCGCTATTTCACTCTCAATCTACGTTCAGTCAATGTTTTGCTCGTTACCTCTTCCAATTACTGTCCTTATCTCAATTTTCTCCTGCCCCACGTTGGGCGCCAAAAAGACTGTGGTGGGTTGAGCCTGGCTGGGGGCCAGGTGCCCACCAGAGCCGCTCTCTTACTCCCCTCATTCACTAAACAGGGGAGAAAAGGCATAATGAAATGCTTGCAGGTCGAGATAAGGACAGGGAGAGATCACTCACTAATTATCGTCACGAGCAAAACAGACCAAACTTAGAGAGGGAATTCATCTAATTTATTACTAGGCAAAACAGAGTAGAGGAATGAGAAAATAAAATCAACTCTTAAAACACTTCCCCCCACCCCTCCCATCTTCCCGGGCTCAACTTCACTCCCGGCTTCAACGTTCCCCCCCCTCAGCGGCACAGGGGGACGGGGAGTGGGGGTTACGGTCAGTTCATCTCACGGTGTTTCTGCCGCTTCTTCATCCTCAGGGGGAGGACTCCTCTCATCGTTCCCCTGCTCCAGCATGGAGTCCCTCTCATGGGGTGCAGACCTTCAGGAGCAAACTGCTCCAGCGTGGGGTCCCCCACAGGGTCACAAGTCCTGCCAGCAAACCTGCCCTGGCGTGGGCTCCCCTCTTCACGGGTCCACCGGTCCGGCCTGGAACTTGCTCCAGCGTAGGCTTCCCACGGGCCGCAGCCTCCTTCAGGTGCCTCCACCTGCTCCGGTGTGGGGTCCTCCACGGGCTGCAGGTGGAATCGCTACACCCCCTCATCCTTCCTCCATGGGCTGCAGGGGGACAGCCTGCTTCACCATGGCCTTCACCACGGGCTGCAGGGGGATCTCTGCTCCGGCGCCTGGAGCTCCTCCTCCCCCTCCATCTGCACTGACCTTGGTGTCTGCAGAGTTTCTTACATCTTCTCACTCCTCTCTCCGGCTGCAAAAGCTCTCTCCCTCCAAGTGTTTTTCTACTTCTTAAATATGTTATCACAGAGGCGCTAATTGGCTTGGCCTTGGCCAGCGGCGGGCCCGTCTTAGAGCCGGCTGGCATTGGCTCTATCAGACACAGGGGGAGCTTCTAGCAGCTTCTCACAGAAGCCACCCCTGTAGCCCCCCCCGCCACCAAAACCTTGCCACGCAAACCCAACACAATCTACTACTAATTTATTAATTTGTAAGGAATTATGCAAAAATGATCTTCTACTACAGAATTTGACCTCCTACTTAAACTATTATTCTGTACAGTCCTGTTATAATTATAAGCCAAATAATTAAGTTCTAGCTATCTAGCTAATCTAGCTAGCTAATTTCTAATGTGACCGTATCTCAGGAAAAAGAATTGTACCAATCTGCAGTAAGTTTATCTTCTGGTCACCCACTAGACTGTGGGTCTGCAACACAATCATTTGTCTTTTCAACTCTACCCTCATTGTAGCAAATGTTATCACTTCATCTATGTTTGCAATGTTCCAACCACACTATTGATTTACAGTAAATAATAGTTGCAAGAGCACACCTCATGGTACTGCTACAGGCCCTAATTCATAGTACATTCTTTACTAGGCCTGTATGGTGCCATTTTCTATGGCTTATGTGGGTCATCACATAATTCTCAGCATAATCAGTGCATTTTATAGGTTGTCCTTTGAAATTCTCTCTCAGTCACATTGCAGCTAATGAAGATAGTCCAGCACTAAAAACAAAAGAGAAAATATGCACTGAAAAATGTCACTGAGCCATAGAAATAAACCTTTATTCATCCCTCCAAGGAGAACTATTCTCATCTACAGAGGATCCAGGACATCATTGAGCAATAGCTCCAGTATAGTAGTGCCTCAAATCTCTGATTTTCTATCTTTCTTTTCTTATATTTTGCTTTTTACCTGAATTGGTACTTTCTAAAATACTAGTCTTTCTTAGTTTAGTCAAAACAAGCAGGGAATGTGATAATGGCAGTTGACTGTAAACACTAACCAAGTCCCCTTTTGATACTGTCTCCCACAGTATCCTTCTGCACAAAATGTCCTGCATACAGCTAGACAAGTCCATAATATGTTGGGTGAACAATCAGCTGATGGGTTGGGCTCAAAGAGTTATAGTAAAAGGGGTTACAGCAGGCTGGTGGCCAGTCACCAGTGGGGTTCCCCAGGGCTCAATTTTAGGGCCAGTGCTCTTTAGTGTTGTAATAAACGATCTGAACACAGGAATTGAATGTACCTTAAGTAAGTTTACCAATGATACTCAACTAGGAGGAGCTGTGGACTCTCACGAGGGTAGAGAGTCCTTACAGAGAGATCTGGATAGATTAGAGAGCTGGGCAATCACCAACCACATAAAATTTAACAAGAGCAAGTGCTGGATTCTCCACCTGGGACAGGGTAATCCTGGTTAGACGTACAAACTGGGGAATGACAGCCTGGAGAGCAGCCCCGCGGAAAGAGATCTGGTGGTCTAGATTGATGGCAAGTTGAATATGAATCAACAGTGTGCCCTGGCAGCCAAAAGACCCAACCATATTCTGGGGTGCATGAAGCATAGCTAGCTGGTCAAGGGAGGTGATTGTCCCATTCTATGCTGCACTGGTGCAGCCCCACCTCAAGTACTGCGTGCAGTTGTGGGCACCTCAATATGAGAAGGACATCAAACTGTTAGAGTGTGTCCAGAGGAGGGTGACCAAGATGGTGAAAGGTCTTGAGGGCAAGACTTATGAGGAGCCACTGAGGTCACTTGGCTTGTTCAGCTTGGGGAAGAGAAGGCTGAGAGGTGACCTCATTGCAGGCTACACCTTCCTCAAGGGAGGCAGGGGAGGGGGGAGGTACTGATCTCTCCTCTCTCTGGTGACCAACGATAGGGCGCAAGAAAATGGAATGAAGCTGCGTCACATTGGACATGCAGCTGTTCACATTGGACATGAGGAAAAGGTTCTTCACTGAGAGCATGGTCAGACACTGGAACAGGCTGCCAGCGAAGTGGTCATGGCACCAAGCCTGTTCATGCAGTGTCTGGATGATGCTCTTAGTCATATGATTTAGTTTTAGGTAGTCCTGCAAGGAGCAGGGAGTTGGACTCACGATCCTTATGGATCCCTTCCAACTCAAGATATTCTATGATTCTATGATTCTACTTCTGGAATTTGATCAGGCAGTTGTCATCCAAGAAGTCTAGATTTGAAAGATTTAAAAAATACAAATATAGGAAATCTGTTTAATGAAGAAAAGTATATTTATCAGTGTGTGTGGGCAGAGAGTTGCTCAAAACCTTACGTTGCAGTTGCTTGCTCTTTTCAACTTCTATAGAATAAAATACAAACAAGCCACCAAATACAGATGAATACGCAGGAGTTGGAGGCAGGAGAATTTAGACTAATACCTATAGCTGCTTGATGGAAATAACACTTGTAGATTCTTTGTGCCATTCACATTGCATTTTAAGGCCCTGAAATCTTTATCCATCAGTTCTGGTAAGCAGCAAGCACTGCCTTATGAATATCTGAACGGAGACCATTTTGTAGGCCTTGGGACAATAGCACACCACATTTGTCACAGTATGCAAGGAAGCCAGCACAAACCACATTAGCAGAAGCGTGTTAGTGATGTAAGTCACATAGGCATAGCTATATGGCTAGTTAGCATGTGTGAATGGACTCCTCTGCTGATCTTCTAGTCAATTCTGGACAGCAAACACTATCTCCATACAAAATAATGATAGTAGGTGCTGAAAGAGTCTAACATGGCAATATCAACATTCCTTAAAAGCACAAGTACATGAAAGTGTAACTAGGTTAAATAACTAGGAATACAAAAATACTAGGAGTACAAAAAAACCTCATCAGCTTCTGAAAAACTGGACCTCTAGCATTAACCAGTTAGCTGTTCCTGGAGGGCTTGACTATAAAAGATGTCACGTAGTCTAATATCATTTTGATACACACTATTTTCCCCCCAAAAAATGTTAAATTTGTGTCTGCATGTAACTCTTGTATTCTGACCTATTTAACATTCTTCAGAGATTTTCAAGAACCCTCGTCTGGAGTGATTTGTGAATGATCCCTTTTTTTCTTGTCTCCAGGTACAGTAATAAATTTGAAAGTAATCATATAGCAAACTATACCTAGAAACTGAAGAAAGGATCTTAGATTCTGTTTTCACGGTTAATATGAGAGACTATTATGCTCCACCAACTATCCTCTAATAGGCACGAAAAAACACAGTTTTATTGTGTAAATGTATTCAAATGAATAAAACAAATGATTTCTCAGACACATTAGTTGGTTGGTTATTCCTTAGTACTTCTCATCACAGCCTAAGGATTAAACTGTGACAGAGTAAAATTACTAGCAGGAAATTTTCATTTTACTCTTTGACATGGAGACCTAAAAAAAGTGAGAATGAACTTCAGAGAATTAAATTATAAAAAGCAATGATAAAGCCATAAATCTTTGTTTCGATCTAAGCCATATACAGACCTTTTTTCATGTCATTTTTTCTACACAGGTTAAGTTATTCCTCACTGAAGGAAGAAAAATGCAAAACAAAATGAAAAATACAGTAGAGTCTTTGTTGGTTTTGCATCAGAGACATGCTCTTCTTGTAATGTGTTAGCAATTGCTATTGTTCCCATAGACTGGAACACTTGTGGGTTAAACAAGATATTGAGCAGTGGAATTGATTTTTTTAAAAAGTAACAAAACCTTCTGCTTTGTGGATGGATTTTTTAAAATCAGGTCTATGCTGTCTGTGGCCAGAGTGGTCACCATCTGACAGCTTTGTAGATGAACACCAGTGAATAGGCTGGTGACTTGACCATGCCACAAATTTAGTATGATGCATCTGTCATTCACTGGCTTCCTATATGTGGATTACAGCTAAGACTCTGTGCCTAAACTGGGGTGGAAATTAAGAGCTTTCTCACATTAGTTGCAATTCTCTGTCAGATTGACAGAGAGAAATATGAGGAAGTTTGGTCTTGACTTAACTGAATAAATCCAGGTTGATGGAAGGATGTTTTTTAATTGCCCTCTGTGCTATACAAAGAGACGTGAATTTTTCTCTGGGAGCAGATGAAACTCCATGCAACAGTGGTCTGGTGCTGGTTTTGCTTTCCAATAAGGACATGAATGAGGCGTAAGCAGTGTTCATCTCAATAGAGGTGTACTGTACATTGGAACAAAATAATCCCATCTGTCTACATTTTACAAATCATTTCCCTCATCTATTCCAAAAGAATTTTATATTTGTATTTTCTAAATGTCCAAATTTTTATTAGACTCCTTATGGACAACCTGGCAAATTGGAGGTTGCATAAAAATCACGTAACAATAGTCAGGCAAAAAACATGAAAACACAAAATTATTTTAAATTTTTTTTTAAATAATTCTTTTTACTAGCTTTGTTATTTACTGAGGAACAAACTACTACCAGGTTACACTCCTCTTTTATTTAATCCTCTGATAAAATTATTTTGGGGCAAAAATACTGTTCACAGCTTAGATCAACTCAGATGAAATTGCTACACTACTGCAATATCTACGTCTTCCATTAGAACTCACTTCTGCTGCCTGGGAAGCAAAAGTGGGTGAGAAAATGCAAATTACAGCAGAGATTACAAACTATTTCCAGTCTACTCACTGAAGAATTTCTCTGCTGCTTTCCTTGATGAACAGTCCAGCTCTCGTGAGTGCTGTAGACACATGAAGAAGGCATGCACTTGAAAATGGTGGAAGTTTGGCAGTTTTAAAAATAAGCTATCATTTCAGAACTGGTACAATATTGGAGGAGTAGGTATAATTCTTTTTGTTTAAGACAGAGTCCAAACAGCATAATGTGGGTAACTATAGGGACTAGTCTGACCATAAGATCATGGAAAGCTAGAAAGCGAATATTGAAGGAAAACTAATTAAGACCATTAAATGAAAATGGAATAAAATGCACCACTGATTTACTAAAGCTAGCTCATTTCAAATTACTTCCATAGCTCTTTCTAGTAAATCCTCTGATTTTGATCATCGCAATCTTGTCATAACCTTGCAAAGTGTGTATTCACCACAGTTCACACACACACCCCTAAGAAACACACCAGACTTCTGTGTTACAAGGAAGAGACATTTGTATTCATTTCCCATTCAGATAAATCTTCCCACCTCCTCTTACATTTCACATACTGTCATCATGTTACCCCCACAGCCTCCTTTTAAATCCGGTTGTGCAGGATTTTGTCTGGGTTTAAAACAGCATTTTCTCTGGTAACAGAGGTAGTAATGATTAGAAAATGTTAATTATAAAGAGTTATTCTCTAGCTTTTAAAATAATTAAAGAAAAGGCTGCTTATACAGTGAAGTGGTAAATACACTGAATATGTTAAATAGATAATCTGAATAGTGGAGGGAATGCATTGGCAATCAAAAGAAATAATATTACAAGTAAATGTGCAAATTTCTTACCTAAAATAGTGAGGAACACGGAACAACTGACTGGGTAGTTGTCATGGTTTAACCCAGCAGGCAGCTAAAACAACCACACAGCTCACTCCCCCCGCAGGGGTATGGGGGAGAGAATAAAAAAGGAAAAAAAGGTAAAGCTCATGGGTTGAGATAAAGACAGTTTAATAGGACAGAAGACAGTAATAATAATAATAATAATAATAACAACAACAACGACAATGATAAAAGAATATAGAAAACAAGTGATGCACAGCACAATTGCTCACCATCCAAAGCCAATGATCATCTAGTTCCTGAGCCACACCACCTCCCGGCCAACTCCCTCAGTTATATGCGGAACATGACATCATATGGTATGGAATATCCCTTTGGCCAGTTTGGGTCAGCTGTCCTGGCTGTGTCCTCTCCCAGCTTCTTGGGTGCCCCCCACCTTCTCGTTGGCAGGGCACTATGAGAAGCTGAAAAGTCCTTGACTGCTTGGCAACAAGTGAAATATCAGTGTGTTATCAACATTATTCTCATCCATAATTCAAAAAAAAAATCCAAAACATAGCACTATACTAGCTGCTAGGAAGAAAATTAACTCTATCCCAGCTGAAACCGGGACAGTAGTTTACAAGAATCTGCTCCCATGTGTATCTTTAGCCGAAAAGAAAGATACAGTGGTGGTTATTTTCAAGTTCTGTATAAGCTCATTTAAAGCCTGTGGTGGCTGACAGCAAACCAAACTAGTTTAAACAAATCTTTTTCTATCAATAACTAATTACATCCTTGTTCTGCCTCAATAACACAGATTGATAGTTCCATTATAGTGTTTAATTAGAATTGTTTTTAATTTATCCTTAAGAAATTGTCTAATTGGTGCAGGAACAGATGTTGTAGATCACGTGGCACCAGGATGACTGTGCTGGTGCAAAATGGCCAACTGGTCTGTGAATACGTCCTGGAATCCCTTTCAAAGAGAGAGGGAGGAGGCTGCAGCGTGTCTGGTTTCATTTGGGTTTTTAGCGATTTTGCAGATGTTACCTGAAAAATCTGTGAAGCACAGTCTCCTGCTGGGATGAACTCTACATGGCTCCTGGGCAGAAAAAGGCTCAACCAGCAGAGCTGATGATAGCACCTCTTTGTATCAAGATCATGGTTTGTGTCTCAACTACAGTCTTGTGCTGCTGACAAAAGGCAAACATACTGACTGGGAGGAAAAGCCAATAACTATAATTTTTTGGTATCGTTTCTTTGACAGCTGGTAAATACAACGGATTCAGGACAGTGCAGGCAAACAGGACTCTGTTTAGGCCTCTCTTTATGCAGTGTTGCTTTCTGTCCTAAGCATGTGACACACAAAGAATTATACCTTTCTTTCTTTTTTTATATCATGCTCTATTAACACTGACTCATGAGCGAGAGACATAGCACTATATTTGGCAGAACTCATGGCTTGCAAGTATGATTTCAGAGAGATGAAGTGACATTTACATTTGGAATAGCCTTTACACCAAAGCCCTAACCTTCTGAATACTGAGGTTGAATGCTGAATTTCTCAACAGAGCCTTGAACTTGTCTCTAAATTGAACTAAACAGGAATGAGAGCTTTGCATTTTTTAATTTCAAATCAGGAAGACCTAGAATTTCAAAGCAACATAAAAATCCTCCAAATTATGTTCCCACAGAGGAAACAGCTATGGAAAGGTTTAGCACTAGCAAAAACAGTTATTTGGCACTGATAATTTCTATATATTTTACAGTCATTTTTATTAAAAGCAAAATGTAATTAGAAAAGTATTAGTTGGTAATCATAAGAGAAGCAGCATAAAATGAAATGTTCAAAAAGACGGGACAGTTCTGACTCAAATATTCCAGTAGTGAAACCTTAGATTTATATTGTTGCTGTCATCCCAAAAGATACCAATTGCTCACTATAAAGTAAATGATGTATGTAGGGGTCTGAACTAACTACTGAACAAACACTGTTGAAAAGCTGCTACTGCAGTGTGCAATGCGGCAGCTATTGAGCAGTGTCTGCCAATCAACCATTCCAAAAAGGGGAAAAAACAGAACTCTGAATGCAGCAGAAACATTGTGAGAGTTTATGTCAACCAGTGTAATTGCTCTGGTGATTGCAGAAAACAGCATTTCACTATGATCTCAAAGGCAGAAGAAGTATATTTCATTCAAAAAGATGCCAGGCCACTATTAGTTAGAATGGGTGTTTGATCTAATATATGGTGCTTTTTCTCTGCATACATCACACTGTTATTCCACTAAGCTCCTGGCTGCTGAATTTGCTGGTGGCAGAGTGGGAGACTAAACGTCTCTGAGATCTGTTCATTGCTGCCTATGACCTCACCAGCCAAAGACCGTCTCTCACGTGGTGTAAGCACATCTCTCCCAGGACCCTAATCCTGACTGGGAAACATATACTCAATGTCAGGTTTTGCCAAAAGGTGAGCTAATTTGCCAGGATCCTCCCCCAGTAATAAAAACTATGTGAGGGGTTTTCACTCGTCACAGATGGGTAAGTGGTCCCTGAACCTAATCTGCAAATGCTGTTGTACCACAAATGATTCTTCATGAATTGGAATGACTTATTAATATCCCTCTAACTATGAACTGTTTCATATATTAATAATATTTGGATATTTAACCAAAGCATGACATTCAACAGCAAGAAATGAAGCAGAAATCAAACACATCATAGGCTTATATCTCTGGCACCTATCTTACACTTATAAGACTATCCATTTACTGTATACATGCAATTAGATGATATTTTCAGAAATGTGGCTTTAATCTCCCACTGAACTCAGTAAAAGCTTAGCCTAATTAAGACCCAAATAATATCTGAAGTAGTACTTCAGTATTTTGTCCAATTATCTGCATGAAACAGAAAAGCATCGTAATTTTGTTCTCATTCTAAGTGTTCTAATGAAGCTGGACTTAAAATTGTCATTTTCAACTAGGAAATGAAAAGTTTACCCATAAGGACAATTATTTTTAGAAGTATTTTAATGTTTTTTGAGATTACTGAAAGCAAATGTATTTGACATCTATTAAGCAGTATATGCCATCTCGGAGAGATTTCATAAGATAACATTTGCTGGAGAGGAAAGAACAATGGAGATCCTTGCTTTAATGCACATAAACCTTACACCTCATTACCTGCAGTTGACTCTCACTTGCAGTATGTAATGGCGAGTATGCTTCCTCATTAAAAAGCGATACACTTCAGTTTCTCTATCTCTATTTATCATGACATAATACCACAATCTTCTAGTAGCAGAGGATGCGTAACTGTCTTTTAATAACTCCAGATTTACAGAAGCTGCCCATGGTACAAGAGGTGGAAATAGTAGATAATTGCTTTTTTCCAGGAAAGAAAGAAGACTAGGTGAGTTGATCATGGGGTCCACCATAGCAGCTACACAATAATCAAGGACTTTACTGATGACCAAAAAGAGTGCTACTGGAATTTTATGCATTTTTTTGCTAGCTGGTGTGAGCCAATTGTACTGGAGAACCAGGGAAGATGTGAGTCTTGACCAATTTGATAGATTTGACAAGCATAGGAAACAACATAGGATGGTAGCAACTCAGCCTGAAAAAGCTAGTTCTTGACATCTTTAACTCAGAAAAATATATATTGTCTCAGTAAGGTGCAGTACCAATACTGCCAAAAAGATTAATGCAAATGCAGAGAGGCCTGTTGTTCTAGTTTTGGCTGAGATAGAGTCAATTTTCTTTCTAGTACCTAGTATAGTGCTGTGTTTGGGACGTAGTATGAGAATAATGTTGATAACACACTGATGTTTTTAGTTGTTGCTAGGTAGCTGTAGTGTCTACACTAAGTCAAGGACTCTTCAGCTTCTCACACCCTGCCAGGTGCACCAGAAGCTGGGAGAGCACAGCCAGGACAGCTGACCCAGACTGGCCAAAGGGACATTCCCTACCACAGAAAGTCATGCTCTGTATATAGCTGGGGAAGCTAGCCAGGAGGCGAGATCACTGCTCAGAAACAGACTGGGCATCGAGTTGGGTTTTTTTCCTTACATATGTGGTGAGCAATTGCATTTGTGCATCACTTGCTTTTATATTATTATCATCATCATCATCATCATCATGTTGTTGCTGCTGCTGTTATTACTATTATTCTTTTCCTTTGTTATCCTATGAAACTGTCTTTATCACAACCCATGAGTTTTTTTCCCATTCTCCTCCCCATACCCTTGAGGAGATGAGAGGTGACCGAACAGCCACATGGTGCTTAGCTGCCAGCTGGGACTAAACCACGACACCTTTGTACTATCCGTTGTAGTATTTATCCATGAATAGCTGAGTGCCTTAGTTGAAGAAATACATTTCTGGCTGGCACTCTGATGAACAGAGAAAAGTGAAATTAAAATGCTGTTTCGTCACACAAAGAATTGTCACAATTAACTAGCAAATAATTTTACTGTACTGTGCTCTCAGTTTTGATCTCAAATGCTTATACATTACTTTCATTGACTTAGCAACTGGAAGTAGTCCTGACAGTTGATGGTGTTGTCTAGATCATTTACATCAAATATCTAATGGTAGATGTAGCATAACATGCATAGAAGTCATTCCTGTCAAAGTTTGTTTATCTCCAGTATAGGGAGGGTCCTGATTACTTACTTACAAGTTTGTCTCTTTTGTCTCTGAATTCTACAGTAAACCTCATATACCCTGCACTTTTTCTGCAGTTGACTTCATTGCAGAGCAAAGCATTGCAAACATTTATACTTCCACATTACAAAAATAAGATGATAATGAATATTCCTGTCACTTAGAAAGCATCATTTAATTATTTCTAGATCATTAGTGTAGCAGGAAGCTTCTATGGAACTTGTGATCTTGTACAACACTGCGACCTGATAAAGGCCTGTAGGTAGCATGTAGCATGAAGCTTTTTGTAAAATATCCTTGTTTGTAAAATATGTCATTCTTACAGGTTTTGTCACTCAGCTTTACAGACCCATGAAGGAGTAGGAGCTTAGAAAAACTCAAGATATCGGGGAAAATACTGCAATGGTTTTCTTCCTTCCCTGCCTTCTCTCTCTGCTGTGCTGCCCCAGTCAAATACAAAATTAATTGGTCCTTCTAGCATAAACTTAAATTCTGGCGAAATGTTTTAATTTCAGTTGTGTTATAAACAGAATTAATAAAATTTCCTTCATTTTATTGTCTGCCAGATAAGACATTTTTCATTTCAGACATGACAAAATTAGATAATAAAATTTCAGAAAGGATTTGGGCCTCTCCTTCCTACATGATTTATAACACACCTACCACAGTACAGCCCTTCCATGAGGGCCTGATTGAATGACATTTTCTTTAGACTCTGGATTAACAGCTCACCTGTGTTTTAGAGAGGACTAAGTATAAAGAGTAATTATACTTGTTTCATTAATATAAGATCAGGGGCACAGAAATCTCTTTTTATGAAACACAGAGTCAGAATTAGCTGCTAGTCTTGTTATCTCCAGTAAAATATTTCCTTCTAGGAGGTTTCAGTTACCTCTCAAATAGCTCCTAAACTACTCTTGGTAACTGTCTATTTTGCTGTGGCAATGGGCTGTATCTCTAATTCTTTCTCTGATCATTAGACAACGTGGGGTTTTCCCCCCTCTCATATACCTTTGCATGTAATAGGAGCAACACATTTCTCCTTATGGCTGTGCTAAGGAAGACTGTGATGGTGCAGTGAAGAAAATTGTCTGTTAAGCTGGTTTGCGCTTGGATGACTGCCCTATTCCAGCTGTCTAACTTCAACAGCAGCTTGAGATGTACAGAATATTGTTTGTGTGCATGTTTGGAGGTTGGGGAGTGTATATCTTAGCGGTAATTAGTTTCCCAGAAACAATGCTTCCTGCTTCATCTGCAGAGTACCAGGCAGGTAGATTACGGTTTAGTGAATTACACCCAAGGGCTGTCTCTAACCTTCAAATGTGCTACCATATTATTTCATTTTCAGACAGTTTAATACAGTTTCTGATCGTTAATATGATTTTAATATCTGACAGTGCAAAAGGGTAATAATGTTGTGGGGCTAAGAAAGTAGAAAAGAATAAAATAGCCATCACCATTGGTGATTCACTGCTGGCATCTCAGCTCTAGAAAATATATTTTATTGCCCCGGTATGTCTGCACAGCTCAGGGAAAGAATCAGTCATTCAGCTCTCAGACCTGTAAAAATGATTTTAATTTCATTTCCATTTGTTCCCACTCTTACCTCTTACCCGAGCACTGTGCCAGATACCATCTGTGGCCACCAGGTCCCACTCAGTCTCACATTTGCAGACATCTCTCACCAGCTGCAAGCTTTGCTCAGGAGTGTGACTGACAGCTACAGCACGTGCCCGGGGTGATTGGGGCTGATGGGCAGTGACTGATAACAAATCAACTTTATGCTTTGCTCAGGAGGTTCAAAAGTGTGACTGAAAACCATCTATGCTGGGGATATTTCTTGGTTGCTTCATAATTCTCTCCCTAATTTGCCCTGTGTTTCCTTTTTCATTTTAGATTTTTACCAAGATTTAAATACATACTTCCAGGTCTTAAGTGGTCGCACTGGTTTCCAGAGATGGGGATCTCTGCCTTCTGTCCTCCCAAGTCCTGTCTGATTTACATGTAGTGTAGGGGTCCTGTAGCTAGCACAGATCACCATCTAATGCTGTATAACCATGTCACCGTGGCATTGCACCTACGCAAATAAGATTCAGCTGACAGGCAGAACTGGTTAGCCTACATGCAAAGCTACATTAATGCAGCCAAGCTGCTTTCAGGATTGAAGATAACATCAGTATGGGAGTGTAATATTCTCCATGTACGGTTTAGGTCACTTAAGAGTTAGCTCAGGAAACTCTGTCCTGCACAATATAGGCTCAACATCAGACTTGCAAGGTCTCTTAGGGAAAAGCTGTCTTCTCTCTTGTTTTGTAATTGCCAAAGAGTATAAGGCATGGCAAAGACTCCATTGAGTGACCTCCTTCCACTACCAACACTGACCATTCCTTCCCATCATTTTCTATCTCTGAAACAGTTAATTAACTGTGTGACGACTTTTGCTTTTACCTATGCCTGGTTAATTTAAGAACCTGTGACAAAGCAACTTGTTCAATTACTTTTGAGAAACCAGTATACCAGAAAAATCAGTATACCAAATGACTTTTCCATGCCCACAGCCAATGACTCCTTCAGAGAATGCAAATAGATCTGTAAGCTCCGACTTTATTTATTTGGTGTGTTTTTTGAAAAGCAATGTACCATATTTAATTAGAGGCTAGTTATATACTTAAAATAGGTTCTGTCAGTTTGCTTGGTAGAGTCGTCCAGCTTATCGGTCTCCCCTGAAAGCCTTTAAACTCAGTGAGGTTAAGAAATCCATTATTTTAATTGTGGTAGGAAGGCCTTCTAAGAAAAGGATCTCCATTAATGTCTGCTGTAGAGCAGCAACTCACAGTCCTGTCCAATATGCAGCCCTGTAAGAAGCAGCCTCTGCCTTCTGGCACATTCTGCCCCAGTCTCAACTGTCATAGCACTAGTCAGTACACAAAATCACTTTCCTACAGACCTGGATCCTGCATGCAGCTTGCAGCATTAGGCCTACAAACTCTGGCTCACTTGATTGCCTCAGTCATTTCACCTCACATTGCTTTTCTGTTTGGTGGTAATAAATTAGGTAATCTTTACAAGCAAGAGGATTATGAAGATAATTAACAAATGAGGTTGTTGAAGGATTTATTGCTCTGGCCTGATCCTTCACTAGTTTCCCTGAGAAAAAGCATCATCTAGCTCACATTTGCCAGTAATTAGCTTTGTCTTTATTGCATTGTAAATACTGCTTTAATTACTGCACTATTCAGCTCAGGAGATGAGATTCAACTCCAGTAACTTAAATGGGATTCTTTTGCTACCAATTTTTTTTCTTCCCTTAATTCATTTTATTCTTAACTCCTTTTTAAGATAAACACACAACAAAGATTGGCAAAGACATCTGGATGTGTTTTCATTATTGAAACCTTAAGCAGGGCTTCTCTAAGGGGAGATGAACTCAGTTGTTAGACAAAAAATACAGTCCTTCAGGAGACTGCCATAATGGACCTGTGCTGGGATACAGCTATTTTCTATTATTCCACTAGGACAGAGACACACACTCAGCCACAGAACACCAGCAGAAAATTTCCTTGGCTTACAGCAACTCCTACTTCTGTATATGCTTTGTGCCACCCCCTGTGTCTCTATCCATCCAAACTCAATGACAAGATGTAATTTCAGTCTAGTAGATGTCACCAACATGAAATTCAGATGAGCTTTTGTTGTGTTTCATCCATCGACAAGGTTAAGCAAAGGCAAGGTTAAGCAAAGGAAGACAATGCAGGAGAGAAGTGCTGAAGTTTCTCACTCCTAACTCAGCCTTTTGCAGAATTCACATGGGAATCCAGTGGGGCAATACAAAGTGTCAGGGTATGTGGTCTCCTGACTCTGGGAAATATAAACTTCCCAACAGTTCTAACGCCCTGCATCATACAGGATATAGTGACAGACATATCTGCCCTAATTCATCTGTCCCTGCATCTGATTAAGCTTAAAGCCGTCTGTTTGACTAAAAGAGAATGGTTGTATGCCCACCATAAGAACTTTAGGGGCTGAGCCTTTTCTGTTGGTACAGTAATGCTGCTTTCTCCTGCTTCTTTTTATAGAACACATTAAATAATTACTTTGATTATTTTACTAAATGAAGGCCGCCTTTTTTTCAGATATTTGTCTTAGACATAGCATGGCATGCTAACTCTGTTCTCTTAAAAGATCAAAGTTTATGAATTATGTAGGATTGGTTAATAAGAAACTTGAAAACTTTAGGAAGATTGAGACAGAATAATTTATAGTTGCATTTTTGTGTTATGTCAACTCTGCCTGTGAAACTACACAGGCTACTTGATACTTTTCCTTAAAAAGAAAAGAGGAGGATGTTACCAAACCGTGCAAATTAAATTCCAATAAACATTTGCATTCTGCCCACTATTTCTTCCTGCAGATGACAGTATGCCTTCACTTCTAGTCCTAAACTGCTGCAACTTTTGTACCTAACACAACAATCTGAAGGAGCCGCTCTAGTCAGTACCAAGTCTATTCACTAAAAACATGTGTGAATGAGACCTGAAAAGTACTTTTTTTCACTCTAACTGGCTCTGATGGCGCTCTCAGTAAGGAGCATACTAAACACCACTGAGGGGTCCCCAAATTCCTCACTGTTGAAAGAGGATACCCCTGTATGCCCATGTACTCCACTACAAAGCATCTGCGGAGTTCTTATCTGGGGGTGGCTATGCTTCAGCTATGACAGAAGTGGCCCTCATTTATAGCAAATCCATTTAATTCTTTTGAGAACTTCAGATCAAAGCCAATATATAAAATTGTGGCCCTTTCATGAAAGATAAATGAGCCTTCTCATAAAGCAGACCTGCCAGATGGAATATATTTGACTGAATGCTTCATACAGGATACTGTGCCATAGTCTGGGTATTAAACATCTATGATTTAATCCTCCCAACCTCCATTAGAGGCTTTGTGCCACGTACTCTGTATTACCCCATGCCCCCATTCCTCTTCTATCAAATGTATTTACCATCCCAGCAACAGAAGGCTGGAGGTGGATAAAAAATGTGCCTGCACAGATAGGAGTGCTCTGATGCCATTGTAATGTGGGCATAAAATCAAGGAACATATGTAGAGGCAGCTGCTCGCAGTTGTGAAGACATGTAAAAAATATGGGACTGTTGAAAAACTTTGATAGATTTTATAACTAGGGAACTATATATTTTTATTGTATACTATACGAACCCACAAAAAGTGATGCTTTCCTTTAGTACATTTATTCATTGCTCGTTTAGAACAGAGTAATTCCATCATGCAACAAACTGGAAGGTTTATGCCTAGTCTCTTCACTGAGAGTTATAAGTTCATTGCACTAAATCTGTCTGACAGAGAAACCAGACAGTGACAAGGACTGGGGGCATTACAGCAGAGGCTGAAAGAAACTCTTTCTTATAGTGAATCTCTGGCCATGTTTCAGTTCCCTGCACATAGCTTCTTAAAGGAACTAGGGAAAACTTTTTTTTTTTTTTATGTCTGGAGTTGGGATCCTAGAGTGGATTGTTTGTATACCAAGTTTGAAGTTCTCCTCTGAAACACTGAGTTTCAGTGAGTACACATCTAGTCATCTTGGATTATCTTCCCCAAACCATCCTGATCTTTACCTTTGTTCAGAAAAGATGCATGTACCCTGCAGATCTTCAAATTAACTTCCTCCTCATTTAGTAGATAAGATTGCTGCCTTTGAATGAGAGTTAGGTTAGACAAAGTGATTGTTACAGCAGAGAAGACAAGACATAGAATATTGCTGAATTTACCATGCTTTGTACCTTTCCCTTTTAAAGCAATACAGGAGCTTTAACTGAAGAAAGGCAGAGGTAACAAAAGTAGAGAACTAGCAAAGGAGAAACTACACACAAGAGTGAACAACTACGTACAGAAACTCTGCAAAACTTTCTTGAAAGGGCAAGAATTATATATTTTTGAGTCACCCTTACATTGTAATGCCACTGGCCCTAACCTGGAAATTTGACTAAGTTTAGCATCGGTAGCATAAAGCCCTGAATGCACAAGTGTGCCACTACAGACTAGATATCACTTACCCTCACCTTGTGTGAGGCCATGAGAAAGACACTCAATTTCGTCAGTCTCTTGATGTCCAAAATGAGTAAACAAAGTGAAATCGCTTCGTTGTAGAGATACTGGAAGGATCATCTAGCTAACATGATCAAAGCACTTTTAAAGTGTATGCACTTTCATTACAAACTAATTGAGCCCTTCCAGAGAGAGGGAAAATAGGATGTAATTATTATTTCTATGTCTGTCACTCATGTTCTAATTTGCTAATTGACATAAAATACCAGATGGAGAAACTGAGCAGTCTGATGGGAAGAGTTAGCTTTGCAGTAGCTGTATGCAATCTTCTGTCTGGTTTTAGTGACAAAGCAAATGAGAGCCCAGGCATAGAGAGATACGACAGTAGGAATACTAGGAGTTTATGGCAATGGGTCTCCATCAGGAAGGAATATATATCACTTCTAAGAAAAACATACAAGAGAAAGTTATTTGTTAGTAGTGCAATTCTATGCCATATTCTGTGGATAATTAGAGGTCTTCAGTCACCAAGAACAAAATTCCGAGCACTTTTATCAATGTTAAAAGTCCTTTGGCTTCTTTTTCAAAATGTACTCTATAAGAGTATGGTAGAAATTATGTTAGATTTCCTTCTCACCCTTCTTCCTCCAGATCCTATCACCCAGAACTAACCTGAAAGATTGACAGAATTTTCTTATCAATGTTATGTTTTACTTGGTTCTTTGCTGGTTTTGAGACTAAATCAGAAAAACATGTGGCACATTTATCCTGCTGATATAATTCTGATCTTTCTAATCTTTCTCTCTTCCTCTTTCTCACTATCAAAATGCTACCGATTAATTTATGTCCAAAAAGCACCTTGAAGATGTAAAACCCAATATAAGTGCTAAGTATTTGGAGCACAGTAGAGTCAGTCCAGTTAAGCATTCAACAGTATCATTGCAAGTGTGCTGCTGAAATGGAGTTTGCAAATGCCTTATCTCCATATGCTCCAAGCAGGCTGATGCCAAGTTTCTGTCCTCCAGGATCCTCATAATTCAATCCACTACTTTTGGTGGAATCCCTACTTGTCTCCAAAGTCAGGAGGCTGTTGTCTTCTTCACCATATTGTCAGTCTCTCAAATTCCCCACATTTCTAACTACACAAAGGAAAAATCCTACCTTTTCATAAAACTGAGAATATGAATAAGTGCATTAACTTCTGTTTTGCTATTCAGGGGTTCAGAGAGGTAACACAAGGCTAGAAAACTGGGTGGAGGCAATCAGCTGTGAACAATGCTGTAGTAGCTGTGCTTGGCACCTGATGAGGGTTATGTCCTGTCCCAATCAGAACAGACAGCAGGAGGGCTAGGTTTTCCTAAGTCTAGTATTACTTGCCAGGGAGCAGCAAGGGCTAGCTGCCCATGAAAGGGGCCAAGGCAGGAGCCCACACAGTTCTGCACTCACCAAGCAGTATTGTCCTGCAGGGGCCGAGTCCTGCCCTGCAACATCCCCAGGCATGGCAAGGGGACAAGGCCTTCCTTCCTCCGGGCAGTCCCAATAAAGGCTGCAGGAGACAGTGTGAGGCTGAGGGGCCAAGACAGAACTGGGAATGGGCACCTCCATAACACAGCCCAGAGAAGGGCTGACCTGAAATAGAGCTCCTGGTCCAATGGGCAGCAGGTGGGGTGGGTGAGGCTGTTCAGGGATGTTAAGAGCTATGAGTGCCCTCCGGGACCTGACACCAGTGCTGCCCTTACCTCACCTTAGAACTCAGGAAAATCAGTGGTGCTTTCAAAAGTATCCACTGACTCTGAAGAAACAAATTTAACGATTGTGCAGTTTTGCATGAGTGCTCAAACATCTGCATTATTCATCTGGCCCTCATCACTATACTGAGCTCTAGGGAAACTTTACAATACTGTCAAAATGTATTACTTACTGTATCCTTATGTTTTATAAGTCAAACCATTGTCCCTGTTTTACAGGTAGGATTTCAAGGTTCAGGCAGACTGCTGACATGTCTGCACAGTGCAATGAAGCGTGAGGCATACCTCCTTGAGATAGCAATGTTCATGGCTGCTTCAGAACCAGAAGCAGTACAGTTTCAGCACAGCCTCTGAACAAATAAGCTGTAATGATGAAAGACTGAACTTACAAGGTCTGGCGCAGCAATGGCAAGTGTGGCCAGACTGCTTTCAGATCTTGTGATTCTCTGCTCCTTACTAAGCAATGCCATGCAAATGCATCTGCCTGGAATCTCCATGCTGTACTTTGTATGTTGCAGGCATGCCTCAAGTGATTCACCTGCAAGCATGGCAGAACAGGAAATGTTTTTTGGAGGTTTTTTCTTACAGCCCTGGCTAATGCTAAATAGAAGGCCACCTCCTGGAGTCACTGAGAGACCATGGGAATAGCTGCAGAAAAGCAGACATTTTAGAGGTGGAAAAGAGGTGAAGCATGTTTTATGAACAGTTATATAGATCCTCCTATTTGGTTTAAAACACAGAAACATCTCTTAGCTCTCATTCAGATAAAAAAAGAAAAAAAAAAATCTATACCTCCTTCACAGAGCTTACCAACAGCATTACAGCCTGTGCTGCAGCCTCAGCATTTTTTTCTCAGTTTATTTTCTTAACTGAAAGAAATTATAAGAATAATCTGCATAGAGTAAAAAGCAGTTGAGCACATTCTGCTCTGCACAGTATGGTAGCTAAATTCCAGAGTTAAGTCAATTCCAGCAGGATCTGTTGTGCTTTTTGGCAGACATTCCCTTTCCTTTTCCCCCTTTCCTCTCCTTTCCCTTTCCCTTTCCCCTTTCCCTTTTCCTTTCTCTTTCCCTTGCAGTGGCTGTATAAAGCAATTCTTGAAAATGTTTCCATGATTGCATTATAGCAAAGTGCTGAGGGAGATACAATGACAAACAATGCACCATCATCAACAGCCACAATGCAAAACGACTCATTTGCTCTCAAATTGGTTGGCTATTAGAGCTTTGTTTAAATTCAGTTCTATCTGAGACTTGGAAAATATTACTCTTGCTTTTTCATTCAAAACACAAATCTTGCCCTCTGTCTTCCTCCATCAAATGCTTGTGCACCACATTGTCCTTTATCTGAAACCTCTTCTAAATAAATGAAATTAGTTGAAAAATCTAGGAATAAGCAATAAGACAGATGGCAAGAGGAAAGGGGCGCAACTGTGTGGTTTTGGCCTTTTACTATCTCTATCTTCATTCTAATAATAAATCATAGAATCATAGAATGGTTTGGGAGGGAAGGGACCTTAAAGATCATCTAGTTCCAACCCCCCTGCCATGGGCAGGGACACCCTCCACTAGAACAGGTTGCCCATAGCCTCATCCAACCTGGTCTTGAACACTTCCAGGGATGGGGCATCCACAACTTCTCTAGGCAACCTGTTCCAGTGCCTCGCCTCCCTCACAGTGAAGAATTTCTTCCTAAGAAGATAAAATGAAAATGAAAAGACACTGAAGGAAATAATAGGATTGGGCATTCAAAATATAAATTGGCAGTTTGATGAAGATGCATACAGGTAGTGCTTAACTTCCAATAGCATTTAACTATTTTTCTTCCCAAATATCATATTTTTGTGTAAGTTTTTTTTTTCCCAAAAGGTATCAAAAATAATTAGCTATGGAATTTTAATAAATCTTAGATTAGAATTTGACTCATACAGTTTCTTCTGTAAGATGGCTTATGAAGTCTCTCCAAGAAAGTTTATACCTGCATGCAATAGGCAGAATAGTCTATTTCATATGCAATACAGAAATTTAGAAACTGGCAAGAAAGTTTTTTACTGGAGAGTATAAAATAGAGAATGGATCTATCTTACTGAGTCAGCTTTTAACTTTGGGTGCAGAATTTGAGACAGAAATTGCTGGTTTTCTGAGTAGATCCATCTCTCATTGACTGCAGAGGGAGCTCTGACTGCTCAGCAGCTTTGTGCATGTCGGTGATCTGAGTGCCTTGAAGTGATTTCTGAAACTAAGAAATCAAAAAGTAGAAGTAAACTTTGAAATTATGAATATTGAGTTCTTGACAGTAGTTTCCTCAGCTACAAAGCTAAGATGTCTACTTGGCTATCCTTTAGGACCTGGTGAGAAATCTTTCTATGGTATTTGTAAATATGTAATGTTGTAAGGAGAGCTGGAGATGTGCAAGTTTTACTTGTGCTAGATTTACAGTAGTGTGTTTGAGATTCACTGAATACATTCCTTTGCTTATCATAAAGTACTTTGTATATAGCACCAGATCATCTTGGAAAGGAATAAAATGAGCTAATGATCTCATTTTTTCATGTTATTTTTACAGATTGTAGGGCAGTGACATTGTGCAGCATTCATAACATAGAATTTCAGTAGGGCTATTTTGTCCTGAAGGACATAAACAAAGAAAAAGCCCCTGAGTTAGGTTTAGCCTTTAGTATGAGGAGGCTGTTCTTGTTGGGTAAATTACAAACCTAGAGAACCCTAAGGCCTTGAGCATAAAACAGCAGTCTTCCATTTCTAGAAGAATTTTTCATCAGCATCTTTCCCCAATATTTTAATCTATTACTAGACTTCAGAGTAGTGTGATGTGATGAATGATTTTGTAATGAGATGCATGACATCTGACTGTTCTTTGATTTGTATTGGAAGCCTGTCAGTGTTAACATAAAATGCTTAGGTCAATAAATTGCTATAAATCAACACTAAATCTATGACAGTCAATGCATTTCCACCCATATGAGCGAAATCAGTAGTTGCCCCTACATTAACAAAGGCTTTGCTTTCCTTAGATTATTTGCAAATCAAATACTGCTTATAATATATATTATCTATATAATATATATTTATGCAATGTGGAAATCTCAGTTTTCACTTATCTTACATGTTTTAGTGCATGAATTGGACTGACTTTGGGGAATTGATAAAGTGAAAATAATAGAATGGCACAAAGATTCCCAAGCATTCATTGCTGAGATTTTGTTTTTGAACACACTATACAAAAATCTGAATTAGGAGCCAAAGTCCCTTGCAGGTTCCAGATGGTGTGACATTTAGCCTTGCTGTGTTCCCCAACTGTGCTCACTGAAACTGAAGGCATGGATCTAGATACACAGTTTATTGTACAGTTCCATAGCAGAAAATAGAAATAAATGTCATTTAGTTTTAAATGGTGGGGCAATTTTTAAACAGAATTTTGCTTGGCTCGTAGTCTGTTTTATTCTCTGTTTCATGCTTTTTCTGAAAAGTAGTCTGAGAATGTATTAAACTGCTGCAATGCAAGATGCGTTACTTTTAATTCCACTAAAGGCTGTTTTTACCATAAGAATCCCTAGAGCTCATCTTCTGAGCTTTGTTTGAATGTAGTTTTATATGTCCTCAGAGCAAAAAATTGCAAATGGAATTACATAGTTGTGATTAATATGTTGTGTATAAGGGTGTCTGAAATAGAATGGCAAGAGTTTTCAGATTTGCTTCTGCAAGAGGATCCAAAATGCACTGGTTAGTGATGGCAGACGTGTTTTAAGATCAGACAGGGTTTGTTTTCAGGGTTTGGGGTTTTTTTAAGAAAGACAGAAAATTTCCTGGGTACTAAAAAATAGTTATAGCAACTTGGATGATACAAATTAATCTGATAGCATACATAATGGTACAACCTGTTCATTAAAGGATGCAAGAGTCCTTCCTCTACCAATAGTTTTTCAAAACTAGTTCTTGTAGCTCAGCAAGTGTGTATCATGATGTCTTGGCATCTTCTAAAAACAGGAGCAGTCAAAAATAAAAATGTACATTTTCCATCTAACTAACTCTAGCAATTTATGTCTACAGCTGCTAGTGTTCTGCATTCAATTCATGCAAGGCTGTCCCATGTATAAAGAATGCCTACTACAGACTCCTGCTATTTCACATAACCAGAACATTGGCATAGAAAAATACTACCTATACACACCTGTGTCTGTGACGTGCCAGCACTATGGAAAATTCTGGCACTGTCAAAAATATAGAACAGCGGTAGGTAAAGACCAATGAACTGGAATTTAAATGTCTGCACACCTTTTAAACAGAGTACTGATGAGGAGGTAGAGGGAAAGAGGGAGTAGTGCTGG